>NW_022196901.1:3005816-3008076 GCF_008632895.1 Mastomys coucha
CCTAGGAAGAATACACTTAGAAGTGTCTGCCCACAAAAAAAAAACACCCCAAAAAACAAAAAAACAAAAAACCAAAAACAAAAAAATAAAACACTGCTAATAGGACTAAATGGCAACCTATAGACTGGGAAAAGATCTTTACTAACCCTACATCTGAAAGAGGGCTAATATCCAATATATACAAAGAACTCAAGAAGTTACATTCCAGAGCACCAAATAACCCTATTAAAAACAGGGAACAGAGTTAAACAAAGAATTAGCAACTGAAGAATCTCGAATGGCTGAGAAGCACCTAAAAAATATTCAACATCCTTAGTCATCAGAAAAATAAAAATCAAAACAATCCTGAGTTTCTACCTCAGACCAGAATGGCTAAGACCAAAAACTCAAGTGGCGGCAGACGCTGGCAAGGATGTGGAGAAAGAGGAACACTCCTCCATTGCTGGTAGCATTGAAAGTTGGTACAACCACTCTGGAAATCAGTCTGGTGGTTTCTCAAAAAATTGGAAACAGTTCTACCTGAGGACCCAGATACACTACTCCTGAGCATATACCTAGAAGATACTCCAACCTCTAACAAGAACACATACTCTACTATGTCTATAGCAGCCTTATTTATTACAGCCATAAGCTGGAAAGAACCCAAATATCACTCAATGGAGGAATGGATACAGAAAATGTAGTACATTTACACAGTGGAGCACTACTCAGCTATTAAAAACAATGACTTCATGAAATTCACAGGCAAATGGATGGAACTAGAAAACATCATCTTCACTGAGGAAACAAAATAATCATGGGAGGCAGAGGAAGGAAAGGACCTGGAAGGGAGAGAAGGGGAGGAGGGAAAAGGGGGGGAGGTCAGGGTCAGGTGTGGACCAAGACAGGGGGAAGTATAGAGGGTCAGGAAATTGAATGGAGGTGTTTAGCAGAGGAGGCAGGGAACTGGGGGTATCCACTAGAAAGTCCCAATGCCAGGGAAGCAAGAGTTTCCTAAGACCCAACAGGGATGACATTAGCTGAAATACCCAAGCAAGGGAAGAGAGAACCTGTAGGGATAGGCATGGTCCCCAGTTGAGGAATGGAGCTACCCACTCATCTCAAACACTTTAATTTTAAATTGCTCCTGTCTACAGGAAATACAGGGACAAATAGTGGAACAGAGACTGAAGGAAAGGCCATCTAGAGACTGCCTCACCTAGGGATCCATCCCATCTGTAGACACTAAACCCAGGCACTACCGCTGATGCCAAGAAGCACTTGCTGACAGGAGTTTTTCCTGAGAGGTTCTGCTAGGTCCTGACCAATACAGATGTGGATGCTGGAAGCTAAGTATCAGACTGAACATGGGGACTCCAATGGAAGAGTTAGCAGAAGATTTGAAGGAGCTGTAACCCTATAGGAAGAACAACAAATATCAACTAACCAGACCCCCTGGAACTCCGAGGGACTAAATCACTAACCAAAGAGTCCACATGGAGGGACCCAGGGCTTAAGATGCATATGCTTATTTCCTGGTATGACAATGAATACAGCCGGGCGGTGGTGGCGCACGCCTTTAATCCCAGCACTTGGGAGGCAGAGGCAGGCGGATTTCTGAGTTCAAGGCCAGCCTGGTCTACAGAGTGAGTTCCAGGACAGCCAGTCTACTCAGAGAAACCCAGTCTCGAAAAACCAAAAAAAAAAAAAAAAAAGAAGACAATGAATACAGCTACAGCAACAGGGTGGTGGACCTCATGGCCTACATGGCCTCCAAGGAGTAAGAAGCCCTGGACACCCACCCCAGCAAGGACACTCAGAGCAAGAGAGAGACCCTCAGTTGCTGAGGAGTCCCTACCCCAACACTGAGCATCTCCCTCACAATTTCCATCCCAGACACCCATAATAACAGGAAGGGCCTAGGGAGCCTTCCCTACTCTCTTGAATACCATCAATAAAGCTCACTGCACCCCCCTCCCCCAAAAAAGATGCATATGTAGCAGAGGATTGCCTTATCTAGCATCAATGGGAGGGGAGGCCCTTGGATTTGTGGAGGCTCAATGCTCCAATATAGGGGGATGCTAGGATGAGGAAGCAGGAGTAGGTGTGTGTGTGGGGAGGGAGCACCCTCACAGAGGCAGGGAGGAAGAGGGATGGAATGGGGTGTTTGTAGAAGGGAAACTGGGAAGGGGACAACATTTGAAATGAAAATAGTTAAAATAACAGAGAGAGAGAAAGAGAGAGAGAGAGAGAGAGAGAGAGAGAGAGAGAGAGAGAGAGA
>NW_022196901.1:3008086-3014818 GCF_008632895.1 Mastomys coucha
AGAGAGAGAGAGAGAGAGAGAGAGAGGAGAGAGAGGTGTCTGACATGTAGAGGCAAGTTGTATGCTACTAATGTCTGTGATGCTAAGGAAGGAATTTTTAGATAAACAGATTCATCTCTCTTTTCAATTTAAATAATTTAAATGTTGTTTTGGAATGTAGGGGTGTTTAGGACCTCTACTCACCTTCAAATGCTCTATGATTATTAAATCATTAAGTATTAGCTAACGAAATTCAGAGCATTCTCAGACAGGATTGCTTTTCTATTTTCCTCCCCCAGGACAAACTGTCCCAAAAAGCATAAGAGAAAGAAGTGTGGAGCTCTGGGTTATACAGCAGGGTCTGGTTTACGCCATAGGGTCACAGAGATACCCAACGCCTTAGTTTCCAGACTCATAGTAGTCCTCTGATGCGAATGCATCTTGCCATAACAGGACACCGAGAACAAGGATGTCTGCCACATAGATTGTGCCACAGGGCTTGTATTAATTGCCTTCTAGACCATATGTTCTGCTGAACTGAATGCATTACACTTGTGAAAATTGTTTTCCCTAATAAACCTAGTGCAGCCGTTTTTCATTTTCTTTCTACTGTTTATTCTAGGCACCCAGTCTTAGTAACAATGACATTTAATATATTACAAAACATTATTAATTTCTTGTTTTTTCTAGTGTCAAAACATAAATACAGATAACAATGAAAAGTTTTGAGTACTGTTTACATTTTTTTTTTTGCTTCATTGAAAATAGGATTTGATAGGCTGTAGGAGTGTGTTTTGTATCTATAATTTTGAATTTTAAAGTTTAACCTTTTAATTAATTAACCATTTACCTTTCCAGTCAAATAATCCCAAATGAGTTAAAAAAGAGGGGCAGGACTTTTTGTTTTAATTTTCAAAAACTCTGTTTTTGTTTATTTTGTTTTGTTTTGTTTTTGCATCTATAAGAACAAACTTGCAGCATAGAATCACTGTATTTGAATAATCTTTTAGATTCTTTTGTTTTTTTTTAAATTATCCTATGAATTTTAGAGGTATCAATGATACAATTTCTAATGGTAAAAGATACATAGACATTTGATAGCCTGTCATATTTCATAACATAGTCAGTTGAATAATTATTTGTAGATCATGATAATCATGTGTCCATGAGAAAAACAAATACTTGGGTGACCAAATTCTTGCTACCATTGAAAAAACAATCTTGCTACCTGCTACTATTGTTGTAACACCCATTATAATCATTTACTAGAGTTATTTCAAAGTGTACAGAAGTAAAGATAAGAAGATTATGACTTGGAAGTCTCAGGGTACAAAGAATGTTCTAAAGAGCTTCTTTGGATGCCTCCAAGTAAACTTTATCTACTGAACTCACAGGCTCAGTAGATATTTTTATTTTTTTTATTAATTAATTTATTTTTTTACATTTCATATTTTATTCCCCTCACCCACTGTCATCTACCCTCTGACTATTCCACATCCCATACTTCCTTCCTACCCACCTGTCTCCACGTGGATGTTCCCACGTCCCACCCTACCTGACCTCTAAACTCTCTGGGGTCTCCAGTCTCTTGAGGGTTAGTTGCATCATCTCTGAATGAATACAGATCCAGAAGTCCTCTACTGTCTGTGTGTTGGGGGGCTCATATCAGCCAGTTGTATGCTGTCTGTTTGGTGGTCCACTTGTTTGAGAGATCTTGGGGGTTCAGATTAATTGAGACTGCTGGTCCTCCTATAGGATTGCCATTCTCCTCAGCTTCTTACATCTTTCCCTAATTCAACAACAGGGATCAGCTGCATCTGTCCATTGGTTGGGTGAAAATATCTGCATCTGATTCTTTCAGCTGGTTGTTGAGTCTTTCAGAGGGTGGTCATGATAGGGTCTCCTCTTATGAGCATTCCATAGCCTTGGCACCTCCCCTTGAGCTGGATCCCACTTTGGGCCTGTCGCTGGACTTTCTTTTCCTCAGGCTCCTCTCCATTTCCATCCCTGTAATTCTTTCAGACAGGAACAATTATGGGTCAGAGTTGTGACTGTAGGATTGCAACCCCCTCCCTCACTTGATGCCCTGTCTTCCTGCTGGAGGTAGGCTCTATAAGTATCCTCTCCCTACTGTCAGGCCCTTCATCTAAGGTCCTGAGATGATCTCACTACCCAGGTCTCTGGTGCATTCTGGAGGATCTTCCCAACATCCTATCTCCCAAGGGGGCCTGTTTCCATTCTTTCTGCTGGCCCTCATGTCTTCAGTCCTTTTTTCTCACCCAGTACCAGATTAGTTTTCTCTCTTCCCCCCACCCCCCATCCACTTTCCCTCCCAGGCCCCTCCCTCTCTCCCCTCTTGTGATAGCTTTCTTCTCTCTCACAAGTGGGACTGAGTTGTCCTCACTTGGGCACTTCAGCTTGTTGACCTTTTTGAGTTGGTGGACTGTATCTTGGGTATTCTGTACTTTTTTTTTTTTTTTTTTTTTTTTTTTTTTTTTAGCTAATATCCACTTATTAGTGAATACATACCATGCATGTTTTTGGGTCTGAGTTACCTCCCTCAGGATTTTATTTTCTAGTTCCATCCATTTGCTTGCAAAACTCAGGATGTCCTCGTTCTTAATAGCTGGGTAGTAGGCTCAGTAGATTTTTGAAAACTATTAAAAGGCATTGTCCTAAAGTAACTTTATTTTAAAGTAAACTAAATTTACAACTTTTCGTAGTTTCATGTATTGAAGTTAGTGCATAGATGTGGACATAGTAGACACAAAAACCAAGTGATAGAAAGACCCTGAGAAACCTTGAATCACTGTAGCTTTAAAGTTTTGCTAATTATCTGTCAGAATCAGCTCTTCCTTCATTATCTCTGTGCTTAGTCTCCTTGTATCTGATCACTATGAAGTTCATGACAAAGAAAAAGTCTTGCAAGGATGCTTGGCATCCATCCCACATACTAGTTTTCAGACATATAGCTAGATTACCACCTGTGAGCTATCCATATAGGCAAGGTAACAAGCATGACACATAGAATGATGCTGTTCATAGGAAGGTAATAGGATTTTTTTTCAGTTTATAGTGATAGAATCATGGAGTACATCTATGGAACTGGATCCTTAAAATTATTTGAACATTGTGGGAAAAATACAATCTTAGGTATGTTTGATGTAGATGGACTGGGCAGACTCTTGATCCAATGCTTTAGTATATCAGGTAAAATGCTTCTGAGTTTATTTGGTCTTTTTATTAAAACTTAAGTCTCAGATGATGTACAGCAGCAATTGAAGCATATGTTCAATAGAAGGTAGTATCTGATAGCTAAGGGAGATTGAATTTAAGAGTAGATTTGCGGTGTATAATTTTTGTGTGTAATACTGAATTTTACCTCCCAGCAGGGACCAGATATTATTTTCTTCCCCAAAGTTGTAAGAAGTGGGAACATCCCCTTACCTGAAGCAGTAAGAAATGTTATAAATGAGCCCTGTATACTGAAGAGGTCTGTGTGATTTTTCCTTATAGGTCAAGGTTGTCAGTTGGGAAGCTGCCATCAAATTGGACAATCTTGAATTCAGAGAAAGAGATGACATGATCTCATGGTTGGAGGGACCAAAAGGTGGCAGTTAATTGCTAACATAAGATGAATGTAGTTCTCTTAGAGGACATTGGAGCAAAGCAGTCATCAGATTATGACCTGTGAAAAGAGATCCTTGATCATAATAGTATGTTTAAGACTGAAATATTTATTCAGACTTTTGTGTTCACATGTCATTCTAAGTAGCAGCTCTAGGTCTTAGAACCAAAATCTTGAGTCATCATAATAAAGTTATATTCTCTCAGTTCCCAAAATGAGTCAGTTTCTAGACCCAGAATCCTTCACATGGATGTGAGACCAGCTTCCCTTGAAGAAGGACCTTTAACATAGTCAGCATTTTATTCTGAAAATCTCAGCAGTCTTCAAAGGGATCTACAGTAAAATTTAAAAGTAGGAACAATTAGTGTTTTAGCAAAATTATTGAAAGTGAATTTTTAAAGTACCATCTAAGTGCATTGTGCCCCCTCAGTCACAACTTAATTCTATCAGCTCAGAAACATGGAAGTTTGTGGGTTAAAAATGGGGGCCAGTTCACTCTACATGTACCCCAAGACCACTGCTGGTGGGTGTCAGGCTGTGAGAAGTCACAGAACCCTGCTCTCAGGGTGGGGAAGGCGCAGTGGAAGAGCTAAGAACAGTGTGGACCCTTGGTTGGAATCTGGCCCGGGGCCAAAGAAAAAAGGGCAGGAGGAGAGCGTTCTGGCTGGATTCATGTGGGGAGGAGAGAGTCTGGCTTGCTTAACAGCTTGTTCAGTGGGCAGCTTGGGTTGTTGTTGATGGCAGCCTAGCTGAGGACACAGGGAAGGCTCCCACCAGAGGTCAGACGCTGGGCTCTTTAGAGGGAGACCTGCTCCATTGCTCTAGCACAGTGGATCCCAATGAGAAGAGGCAGTCTATGGTTTTAAAGCATTTATTGTGGAAAGGCAGAGAAAGGGAGAATAATAAAGAAGTGGAAGCCGGCCATGGCCATGTGGAGAGAGGAGGGAAGGGACTGGGGAGAGAGGGGGCAAGTGGGAAGCAAGAGTAAAAGAGTCAAGAAAGTGAGGAGGGTGGCAAACAGCCCCTTTTATAGTAGGATAGGCCTACCTGGCTGTTGCCAGGTAACTGTGGGGAGGAGCACTCCTGGATGTTGCCAGGTAACTGTGGGGAGGAGCACTCCTGGATGTTGCCAGGTAACTGTGGGGGTGGAGTCCAGACAGAATACCAGGAGCTTGGGGCATTGCTTACCTGACTGATGACCACACACGTCTTTACAGTGGTGGGGGGCTTTAGCTTTGAGAGGACCCAGGAGCCCAGGGGGAATGACTGAACATCTACCATTCCTCATAGGTGAAAGCCACCTACCCAGTGACTGGGATTCAAGGCCTATGCTCGACAAGGGACCAGGCTATCTGTCTGTGCACAGGTCACCGCCCTACAGAAATTAATTTCAGTCTCTATTGTCCTCTTTCATTCCGTATTCCAGTGTTATAAGCTTTGTAGAGTTATTTTTATCTCCTTGCTTATCCCTGGTAATTTTTTGAAGCTATTAGAATGAGATATTTTTCTAGTTTCTTTCTCATCAAGTTTGTTATTGATATGTACAAAAGTTACTGATTTTTATGTGTAACTGAAAATGTTTATCATATTTCTACTGGAGTTCATGGAGTCTTTTATATATAGAATGATGTCTGCAAATAGGGGTGATCTGAACTCTTCTTTTTCTTTCTGTACCCCTTTTATACATTTTTCTTATCTTATTCTTGGAATGACTTTGAGCACTATATTGAATAAGAACAGAGTGGGGAAAGCAGAATGAAATAAATTTTATTTTCAAAATTCCTGTTTGGTTATTTTTTCAGTGTCTCAATTTTCTTACTGAAGTTTTTAATTTCCTCTCTCAGTTACTGATCATTATATTCAGTGTGTTAACTTGTCTAGGTCTTGAATTTATTTCTTTTTTTCTTTTCTTTTTTTTTTAAAGTTTTATTGCATTATGATGAGAAAAGTTACATGATTTCAATTTACCTGAATTTGTTAACATTTAAAAACATATTTTAATTAAATAGAATTAAATCACATTCTTGTTTCCCTTTTGTACCACTGCTCCTCCCATAGAACCCCCTCTTCAATACCTACAATATCTTTTTTGTCATATACCTTAAAATTTATAAAATATTATAACAATAAAATAAGTATTATAAAAGTTGTTTGATATAAAACAACAATTTAACAGTCTTATGTAGATGCTCATCTACAGCCATAGTGAAAATACATTTCTCTCAATATAAATTTTAAATAACTCCAAACATATTAGCTGTATACTTAAAAATAATACATCACTACTAGTGATTTTCTTAAATGAACATAAATATATAAAGTCCTTTTGTTTGTTTTGTATTTAGTAGAGTTTGAAATCTTGGCTCTTAATGTGGTACAAGCCAAAATAAAAACAATTTTTAGACATTGGGTTTCATTGTAATAAGGCTGTATTTCAATGACCCTCACATCACCAAAGGATTTTTACCTCCATCGTAGCTAAGCTGAGGGTTGATAGTTCTGCTGCACCAAGAAATGAATTAATTGTAGGCTCGACTTTTGGATACAGACTTCCTGCTATGGTCAAAGCTATTTGACTTGAGTGAGTGACTTCATTCTCAGCCCACAGAGAACAGGTTACATTCATTTAAGAAATGGTATAGGTATTAAGATGGTCTATCCATAAAGTCATTCACCAACTGTTTCAATGAACAATGGTTCTGCTTGGAGGGTGGCACAGACATTAGGTGAGGGTAAGAATTTGGTTCATTAGTTGTGATAATTTGGAAAAGCACTCATCTCAGAGAAAGTGACTTATAAAGTCCTCTTCTTCAAACTTGATACAAGAGTTCAAATGTCAAGCAAAGCATTCAGTTTCACTTTGTTGTTCTTTTACAAGCCTCCTCCCTAGTTAATCATCTATGTTTCTTTTGGGTATATAAATACTTTTGAAATATATAAGCTGTTCTGAAAACCATAGTATAGTGTAAAAACATGAAATAAACAATATTACTAATAGAGAGGCTGAGATAGGAGAAGCAAAATTTGAAGACCCTTATATTGTACACAGCAGGGCAATGTCACAAACAAAGAAGCTGACAGTGTATATAGATTGTACAATGTTGGACCTATTTCTCCAATTACCG
>NW_022196901.1:3022313-3041727 GCF_008632895.1 Mastomys coucha
TTTGTACTGCAGAAGGATCCGTGTGTGCCGCGTCTTTCCTGCCGGCGGGAGATAGCGCGGGACAGTATCATATTTTCACATTATGGCATTGTGCTCTGTGCATTTGTGGAGATGGCTATATCTTCTAGTTCCTTGGTTTTGGTTTTGTTTTGTTTTGCTTTGTTTTATGTGAGTCAATGTGGAGGTCTGTCTTTACTAGAGCTTATGATTTCTTCTACCACTTAGAGAAGGTAGTTTAATGTTCCCCTAATGAGTCACCTGGCTAGAGATACCCGTGAAAGTCACTTTCAGCCTGAAAATTCCAAGAGATCATAGTGTTGGTGTATCAAATGGGAAAAATGTTCTTTTTATATATTTTTAAAAGCTAAGGTATTAATATTTGCTAATTGAGGAAGGATTGGGGGAAGCTGGTAAGAAGGATCAAAAGATGTATGAAGAGGGAATTGTACAACAGGATGTGAGAGGCAATAGAAACAATAGTAAATGTAGAAGTCTAGAAATGTTTTTTTTTTTTTTTTTTTTTTTAAAGAGATTTATTTATTACTACACTGTAGCTGTCTGCAGACAGCACCAGAAGAGGGCACCAGATCTTACTACGGGTGGCTGTGAGCCACCATGTGGTTGCTGGGATTTGAACTCAGGACCTTCAGAAGAGCAGTCGGTGCTCTTACGCGCTGAGCCATCTCACCAGCCCTAGAAATGTTTTATAGGTGTAAAAAAGAAAGGGATGTCATGAAAATCAATTTTGGTCAGAAGTTACACCACAGTATCTTAACAAGTTAAGTAAAATTGTGAAAAATAAAAAATTAGAAATATAGAAAAAATAATTTAAATGATGACTAAAATAGACAGGAGAACAAAAGAGAAGGCATTATTTTACTTTTGTGCAGTTTTTCTTCCTTGCTGGAGTTTTATTATCTCTGTTTCCCCTTATATTATCATTTTATCCATTTCCATAGCTGCCAGGGGGTGACTGCTAATATAGATAATTTAGACAAATTAAGTCAATATTCCCTTTAAAGGAGAAAGCTTTCTGTTAGCTAGCCTCTTTTACGTCAGAATTAACCATTCAGAGCCCTTCTGCTCTCCTTCTGCCCACAACAAGTTACCATATTGCTGCTGGTGAATTAGGAATTGAACTTTCTCATAGACAAGGGTCTTCAAATTATCTCATGTAACAATATCTTCTATCTTGTCCCGACTCGAGGCAGGGGTTGAGGAGCCTTTGGCTGTGTCAGAGGTCAGGGGTTCACCACATTTCTGTTGCACACTTTGGTAATGACTATCCACTTGGACAGAGAGTTAATGCTGGTTAGCCTGATGGTGGTGGTGGATGTGCCGCAATAGTGGCAGTAGTTGGTAGCACCTCTCATGTAGCACATGCCTCAATTTCTTATTTTTATATTAATTTATTCAAATATATGAATTAATTATTTTTCATTTCTTCTTTCTTTTACTACCTAACTTGTGCTATAGAACATCAAATAAGGAAGACCATTTTGATCTTCTGGCTCATATAGACTGCCTGCTAGCTTCTGAGTCCCACCAGAAAAATGTATAGTTCTTTGATGAGGGAGGAGTACACAAGCTTTACATCAAGTCAGTAGTGTGATTTCAGTCACAAGTATTTAAACAGACACATATTTCAGCGATGTCATTGATTTAACCTTGGCAGATTTCAGTTTATTGTGTTCTATCTTATTGCGTTCGCCTCGACCAGTAAGAAAGACGCGACTCACAAGCTCTTCTTTTAGCAGTTTTTTATTCAGGAACCTTCAACAGTCTTCAGCACCAAGGGCAACGCCCTCGGCCATTAAGCACTCCCAAGCTTAGCCAATCCCAATGCACCATGTGGCAAAAGCGGATAGGTCACCAAATGCGGAAGCAACCAAGGGCAGCAAACTTAGCCAAATAAGGGCTTTGTTTACGAGACTGCTCGCTCTCAGGATCGCAGAAGCCAGTGCCTTCTCGGAGTGCGGCTCAAGCAGTTCTCCACAGTTCCCCCTTTTAGTTTTTAAACGAAACAGGCAAGAGTAGAGGTCTGATCTCTGATGCTGGAAACAGGGACATTGTACTGATCCTCACTTAGGTGTCATCCACCCAAAGAGTTCCAGACCCGTCCAATACGTTTTTCTCAGAGGCGGGGCCTGGGGTATCAACCTGCATGCAATCAGACGTGCTCTTCTCAGGCCGCTAGAAGCTGACCCGGAGTGCAGTGCTTCGCCTTGCAGCCTGAATGTGATAATCATTTTTGCATGAATGCCAGCCATGCCTGGGGAGAATGTCCTGCCTCAATGTCCATAAATACCTGCACAATCATGGCTGCATCCTGCCTTTGTGTGAACCTGATCCTTCAAATACACCACAGGCCCACAAGGCAGACCAGCAGTAGGAGACCAACCATAGCCCCCACGCCCGCCCATTCTTTCAGATGATTCATGGCTGTGAAGATCCAAGATGACAAGCCAGAGGCTAACCCAACATCCACCCGTGTGGAATTGACTGTAGCCACGGACAATCTTAGTTGATCCATAAGATCCTCAAAATTCGTCAACTAATTTCCTCGGTTCCGCTTGGCTCTCCATCAGGAACAGGAGCAGGAGGACGCACAGAACCTTCAGGCACGATCTTTTCATTTTGCATGGTACACTTCCGCATCAGTTGTTCGGGAACCCACAGAGGCTCCAAATGTTCCTGGGGAAAAACACAAACAGATCCTCTCGCCCATGCTGGATCAGGAACATGCCATATACCCATGATCACATCCTTCCACTTCACAAATCCCTTCAAGGAACCTCTGCTGCACTGATGACGATCCACAGCAGAAAGGCCATCCACATCCAAATTTTAAAAATTTAAGATAAAAAGGGCAAGGGCTATTCTTTCTTTTGGGGTATGGCCTTGGCCAATTCCCCCTTTTTGTTTTTGTAAAACCTCCTTCAAGGTGCGATGCATATGCTCCACAATTCCTTGCCCTTGAGGATTATGTGGCAAGCCATGGGAGACATGAACTTCCATCTGTTTACAAAAGGACATAAAAGTCTGAACTGTATAGGCAGGTCCATTATCTATTTTTAGCTGCTGGGGTTTGCCCAAAGCAGCCCATGCCTCTAGGGAATGCGAGAAGACATTGCATGCCTTTTCTCCACTCAAGGGGGTGGCATGAATGATCCCAGAACACGTATCTACAGATACATGAACATATTTTAAAGTTCCAAATTCAGAAACATGTGTCACATCTATCTGCCAGATCTTAAGGGGGGGACAAACCCCATGGATTGACAGCCATGCCAGGGGGATGATGATGGATTATACATTGAGGACAATTTAAGACCACCTGTCGGGCATCAGCTCGTGACAGGTGGAACTTCATCTGCAAAGTCTTAGCATTCACATGAAAAGTCTGATGAAATTGTCTAGCCTGTTCCAATGAAGAACTCATAAATATACATTCCATTCTAGTCCATTGATCTACAACATCATTTCCTGTACTTACTGGTTCGGGTAATCCTGTATGTGCATGAATATGCTGAATATAAAATAACTCCCTTCGTTGCCAAATTAAACTTTACAAATCCTTCAATAATGCACAAACAGTACTATTAATTTTAATGGGGCCAGCGGTTTCAAGAATTTTAACAGCGTTAACAACATAAGCCGAATCAGATATCAAATTAAAAGCAACTTGGCAATTTTTAAAAACTTCAATTAGTATTTTTAGTTCAACTACTTGAGGAGAGCCCAGCGGGAATTGACATAACAAGGGCTCTTGTCACCCAAATAATTAACAACTTCATCTTTCTGAACTTTCTCGGGGGCTACAAATAATCCTCTTTTCTTTAATAATTTTATTAACTCTATATAAGCCCTATTTAAGTTGTCCTCAGATTTGGCAGCTAGCAAGATGTCATTCATATAGTGAACGTATCTCATACCTGGATATTGCTGTCTTAATGGGGCAAGAGCCTCACCCACAAATAGTTGACACATGGTGGGACTATTGGCCATTCCTTGAGGTAAAACTACCCACTCATACCTTTGATCTGGCTCCTCATGATTACAAGAAGGAACCATAAAGGAAAATCCTTCACTATCTCTTGTTGACATAATGTAATGGAGAAAAAACAATCCTTAATATCAATTACAATTATGGGCCAGGAGGCTGGCAAAGATGACAACAGCGGTAGCCCTCGTTGGACAGGGCCCATAATTTGCATTTGTTGGTTAAAGGCTCTCAAATCATGCAATAGGCGTCATTTTCCTGACTTCATTTTAATAACAAATATGGGAGTATTCCAAGGGGAGACTGAAGGTTTAATATGCTTCAGGGACAACTGCTCAGCCACCAGGGTGTTTGCAGCAATCAACTTTTCAGAGAAGAGTGGCCACTGAGGAACCCACACTGGCTCCCCTGTCTTCCAAATAATAGGAATACCTCCCTCAGTGGCCCCTAGGAAAAACCCAACCCTTGTCTAGGCTGTCGTTGCCTTTTTGAAATAGGAGTCTTACTCCCTTGGAGGTACTTCCCTAACTCACGGCCCGGAAAGTACCCCATATCTTATATCATTCTTTGGGCAGTGTCAGAATATTCATTACTCAACTTAAACCCCATATCTTTCAACATATCTCTTCCCCATAAGGAAATTGGTAACTCTAACACATAGGGTTGCATAACTACAGAATGTCCCTCTTTATCTTGCCACTTCAGCTGTCTTGCACTCATATCCGGAGCCTTAGCATAACCAAGGCCTTGTAAGGTCTGAGAGGAAGCCTGTACCGGCCAACGAGTTGTCCAATCCTTTTTTGCAATAATGCTTCTATCAGCTCCCGTATCTAATAGGCCTAGGATAGCTTTTCCTTCTACCTTTAATTCAAGAACTGGCCTTTGATCTAAATCCAGACACAAGAATGTCAAATCTGTTCTTGTTGAGACAAACCCTCTCTCCCCTCTCTCTTGTGACTTGGCCGCAAACTTGGCATACAGACTAGGAAGGATGACTAGCTGGGCAATTCTATCTCCTGGAGAAATGGCCATAATTCCCCTAGGAGAAGTCACCATGATCTCTATAACACCAGTGTAATCAGGATCGATCACGCCAGGGTGGACAATCAATCCTCTTAGGGCAGAAGATGATCGGCCAAGTAATAACCCCACTGTGCCTGGCTCAAGGGGTCCCTTAAAATCTGTCTCTATAAGTTGTACTCCCATTTGAGGAGTTAATACGAGTCTGGTAGTGGAGCAGAGGTCCAATCCTGCCGAGCCAGCAGTGCCTCTCCTCAGTCCCTCAGATGATGAAGGGTCAGCCACCTCTCCTGTGCTGACTCTGTCTGTGGCCTGATTCTCTACTGCCTCATATATTTGTGGGCCCTGGGGACGTGGGCCCCTCTGCCCTTTTTTTGAACGAGCTCCACCATAGCCTTGAGTAAGGGGTTAGCCATTAATGTCTCTCACCGATCTATACTCATTGGCCCAATGATTCCCCTTCTTGCATCTAAGGCAAAGACCAGGCTGTTTTGGGTGTTGGCTATTTTCGGTGCCTTCAGCATTTCCTTGTTCTGGGCATTGCTTTTTAAGGTGGCCCAACTTTCTACATTTGAAACATGCCCCGGAACTTCCTCTTTTGTTCTGAGGAAACTGAATGACTGCAACTGCAAGACCAGCATTAGTCAAAGGACCCCCTAACTCTCTACACACTTTCATCCAGGCCTCCAGCCCCTTATTCTTGTAAGGAGCAATGGCAGCTCTGCATTCTTTTGTACACTGCTCATAGACCAGCTGCTTGATTAATGGCATAGCAGCATCAGGATCACTAAAGATTCTACCTGCAGCCTCTACCAATCTAGCTACAAAGTCTGAAAAGGGCTCCATGGGTCCCTGAAAGATCTTAGTAAGATTACCAGTCACCTCCCCTTTATTTGGTAAAGACTTCCAAGCTTTTATGGCAATCTGGTTAACTTGCTCAAACACCTGCACTGGATATCCTGTCTGTTGATTAGCAAATCTACCCTGTCCTAGTAGCATATCTCGATCCCAGGCAGGATTTCCTGCAGTGTGATTTGCAGCAGCTTGCTCACTAGCATACTCAATCAAAAATGCCTTCCAATCCAAATACTGCCCCGGGCTCAGGGAAGCACGAGCCAGACCACTCCAGTCACTTGGTGTCATGCAATGTCTATTAAGTGCCTCCACCTGAGCTAAAGTAAAAGAGGCAGTAATGCCATAGTACGAACAGATTCAGCCAAGGATTTAATTACTTTAAAATCGAGCGGTTCCTTATATCTGTTTCCTTGAGCATCTTGAAAGACTGGGCAGGTGAGCTGGAGCTCCGACCTCACCTCTCGCCAAACCTCTGGGCAAAAGGAGTGGCCTGAACCCCCACTGTTGATTGGATTATAGGGGGGAGGTGCTGACGTCACGCAGCCTGGGGACCCATGTCATTCTCTGGGCCCTTCTTCCTGCGCTTCTCTTTAATAGAGTTTCTCTCAATCTTCTCAATCAAAACCTGTAATTCCTCATCTGTATCAGACCACTAGGTATCTGAAGCTCCCTTCTCTGACTTCACAGATCGCTCTTCCTTCAGCTGCTCTAATGTGGCTTTCCCCTCTTCCACGGCCTTATAACAGCACTGATCCTCCAAACAGCTCCTAATGAGCTTCCACACAGGTCTTACCCCTGCTTTCAAAATACCCTGGTCCCAGGAGAAATCTAGATCCTTTCCTAGTTTATCCCAGCATGAAAGGGTAAGGTTTCCAGACACCGTGAACCAAGGGGCAGCAGTGTCACACTCACTAAGGAACCTCTCCAGTGTGCTCTTCTTAATTTCTAAATTTTTTGACAATAACAGCTCTTGAAGAGCCAGAAAAATTGGGTGCGATTGCAAGGCGCCCATCTTTACTTTTGTTTTACTTTTGGTTCATTACTCTGTGAAACTTTATTGCTCCTTCTTGGAGTCCTTATAGCCTCTACTTCCGAGGTCCTTATTGCCTCTACTTCCAAGGTCCTTATTGCCTCTACTTCCAAGGTCCTTATTGCCTCTACTTCCGAGGTCCTTATTGCCTCTACTTCCAAGGTCCTTATTGCCCCAACTTACCTGGGAACTTACCAGCCGGCTACCCTGACTGCAAAAAGTTCTGAGTCTCTTCGAGTGAAGGAGGAGTGAGTTCCCCATACGGGCCTCCACTTATCACGTTCGCCTCGACCAGCAAGAAAGACGCGACTCATGAGCTCTTCTTTTAGCAGTTTTTTATTCAGGAACCTTCAACAGTCTTCAGCACCAAGGGCAACGCCCTCGGCTGTTAAGCACTCCCAAGCTTAGCCAATCCCAATGGGCCACATGGCAAAAGCGGATAGGTCACCAAATGTGGAAGCAACCAAGGGCAGCAAACTTAGCCAAATAAGGGCTTTGTTTACAAGACTGCTTGCTCTCAGGATGGCGGAAGCCAGCGCCTTCTCGGGGCACGGCTCAAGCGGTTCTCCACACTATCTCTTCTACCTTGAACTTTTCTTTCCCTCATCATGGGCTCCAGTGACTGTTTTATAATAACCTTGGGTTAACTGACAGATGAAAAATAAATCGGCATCAATAGATTTCTTTCTTGGGCTGTTTTTTTATTCAATGGATCCAATTTTTAAGTTCTCTTCTTTTACACTTTACTTCATTGCCTTCTCACATGGTGGGTAAAGTTTCCTTGCAAAACAAGTCTCTTAATCAACAGCACTCAGTTCTCTGGATCTCTACAATACTGGCCATTCTAATTATTATGTGTTATTTGCTTTACCCATTAGTTTCAACCATGTTATGTTTTTTTATTTTAAATTTTATGATGGATAAGTAAATGCAAATGTTATTGATGGTGAAAGTTAATTAAAACCCTTTACATCAATGTGAATATTTCTATACTGTCAGTGTTGTCTACTGTTTAAATCTCTCTCTCTGTGAAGTCTAAAATATCATTCTGTAGTACAACAAGATATGCTTAATGGTTCAATAGTCATGCAACTGTTTTGGAACAACTAATTGCTGATTGGATTTTAGGCTCCTTCATAGGGAGAGATATCATACTTGGTTATGGTCAAAAGTCCATGACTGTGAAGTCGTGGTGTCTTGTGGGGAACCTGGTATTGCTAATTTTATTTATTTATTTATTCATTTATTTATTTATCTTTTGCAAAATGGCCATGCAGTCAAATATTCTTCTAAATGTTATGTTTATATCTACAGAACCAGGCTTCTCTTAGCTGTGGTCAGAGAAACTTCTTTTTTGTGGTAAAAAGCAGTCAATAGAGAGGTGAATAATTAGTCTAAGTGTTGAGAATGAATATGCAGTACCAAAGGGCTGTCCCTCATAACTATTGTGCCTCACTAAGTCCTAGGGAACATCATAAGAGTCAGAGAGTGTGGAGGAATGCTGTGCAGTGCTGTCTTCTGGCATGGTTTGGCTGTGGCAACTATGAGCTCACAGCAGCTGTGGTGGCTTGTTCAAGCCTACAAAACATTAAGACAAACATCCTGGTGGAGATGATCTCTAGGCATTGTCCCATACTGAAGCAACTTTTGGCAGTGGGCAAGCTTCAGGTGGACGATTATTTTTTATTGAGAATATGGCAACTGAAAGCTTTCTCATGTTTTAATGGGTGGCTCCCCACCAGTGCATATATGATCAACATTAACTAGACATGGTATTTTTAAAGGCATGTTATAGAGGGGGAATAATGAGAGAAAATGAGGGTGAGTTGGAGGGAAAATGGTAATAAGTTTGATGATATTTCATTGTATGTGTGTACCAAGTTTTCAAAAATAAAGAAAAACTTAAAATTAAGTATTATATCAAGATATTGCTTTAAATCGAACAAAGAATCCATGGATTTATAAGCCATTTAACATTTATTACTAAGAGACTTAAATTGACTTGTTGCTATTTCAACCCTTATCTGCTAAGTCACATCAGACATTTCTGAACAAAATTTAAAACAGAAACATCTTCTCTCTCTAGTTCTTTCTCCAGCTGTGGACCGTGATATTCTTTTTTTAGCAATGCTGCTGGCTTCTGGGTGAAGCTGTATCTTCTGGGCATCCTTTTTGAGGGTTGACATTAACAGTCGGATACTTCAGGCCTTTGGGGGAAGAAGTGTCAGCTCTGCCGTGGCGAGTTTTGTATTTGAACTGCTGTAACATTTTAAACTTCAGTTATGCTTCTGAGCACATGCATTTTCATGATGCCTAGAGCACAGTGTTTCTGTTAGGCCACAGACCACATTAGAAACATTAAAAACAGAGAGGGAGGGCTTCTGTACATTTTAACCTATGGTAGATTTACAAGGTCACATTGCAGGAGTGTTACACTTGCTGGTGAGTATTACTCTTCAATTTATCTTGCATCTTGGGAGAAAGCTAATGAAGAAATAACAGTTGGGTCTGCAGGGAAACTTCCAGGAAGATTCCTGAGAGCAGAATTGACTTTGACTTAAGGTTAGTGCTTGTGCATCACTCTGCAGTGAAAGAGCAGGCCACACAGAGGGTCCTAAGTAAGGCTACAATGCAGGGATGCTAATGAGGACCAAAGCTGTGTCGAAAGGTGTATCATGATGATGTGTTTGTACAGTACCTGATATTTTATGCTCTCTGACTATGAATGCAAATTTCCCCTGTTCATCGTAAATGGAAACAAAACAACCAAACCAAAACAAAACCAAAACCAAGAAAAGAAAAAAACAAAAAACAAAAAGAATTTTATGCTGCATGGAATTTTGTGTTAACAGTTTTAACACACAGAGATAAAAACTAACTGGACCTACTTATTCATTTAAAGCTAAAAGTTGAGACAGATTTTAAGAAGTCTGAAATTGCTCTGTTTTTTTCCAGAAGGAAAGTGTATCCTTTTCTCATTTGGATTAGAAGTCATTCAAAACATGGATGGACAGAAGATGGACATTGCTTGAGCTTTGGCCTGAGATGGCAATCCTTTCATTTAACGCTACTTTCAACTAACCATTTACCATGACCACCTTTCTGTCATGTATCTCAGCTAAATACAATAAAAGTAAAATAAAATCATAACAGTAGTCTATAATGTTTATTAAATGATGAAGGACTTAAAAGTAATATATTTGGTAGGTCAAGACATAAAGTTCCTAGATTTGACAGTTCACTCAGGAGGATAATGCAGTCTTCAGACAGCTGCCAACAGTTGAAGAATTGTTATCACTGACTAATCATACCCTATGATTTAGGAGATGCCATGGATTACATGTGGCTTATGTCAGGCTGGCTTCCATCACTTTATCATCTGTCTTCCTTTTCTAAGTAGTTTGCTGCCATCACAAGCTACATAAATATTCCCAGGGTATAATCAGTCAGGCATCCCATTGTGGTTTTTAGGCTATCTGTCAGGGTATTCTGGGGAAAATGAAGCCTTTATGGGGAAGTGGATGGTTATGCAGTGCAGGAAATATATAACAAAAGGTGTTTTGATAAAATATATTTCACTAATCTGATAAGTATCATTTCTCCAATTGCAGATGGAGGGACTTATCCTACTTGGGCTCTATATGATTAGGAAAACATAGGTCTGCATCTGGACAGGTGCTACTAGCCTTTCAGAAAAGATGAAAGAAAGGCTAGAGTTAGTTTTTCTCTCCGTTTCAATTCTCATATGTGAATTACTCTTTTAAGTTGTATTAGTATTCCAATTGTCATCCTCTCTCTTTGAAAATAAGCCAACTTATTAAAACAACTATCTTACACATAATTTTTCTTCCTTTTACATACATGTGTGTCCTGTGCTTGTCCACACACCTACACCCACATAGTCACTGCCTACTTTAATTAAGGAAAAAAAAAAGCCTTAGGAATCTTCATTCCTGTTAGGTTTCTAAATATAATAAAATTAAATGCACATGGATCTGAGATAGTAAGATTCAGATCACTTCAAAGGTGGGCAGAAGTCCATCTATAGATTCACAAATCAAGTGTAAAGATTCTTCACCTGTATTTTGGAGAAAAAATTAAAAGGAAATGAACTGGAACTGTTTCTGATGTCAGCGTGCAAGTGCCCCTTATAACTAAGGATCAGTGAAATAGTGTGGAGTGTGGAGTGTGTTTTGCAATGATAAGTTATGTTACACAGTATGTTTCATGGGTTGGAGGGATCAGAATGAAAGAGCGCTTGCTACAAAACCACAAAAACCTGCATACAAGTCCCAGAACTCTTGTAAAAGCTGGGCATGGCCACGCGTGCACCTGCAACTCTGGTGCTGTGCGATGTGGAGACAGGAGGCTTGCTGGGCCTTGCTGACAGACAGCTGAACTCCATACTTGGGGAGAGAGTCTGTCTCAAATTAATAAGGTGGAGAGTAGTAAAACAGGACATTTACCATCCTCTTCTGACCTATCCATAAGGTCTCACATGTGCCTGCACAATATGTGTACACACATACTCACACACACACACACACACAGTATGTTTACATACATTTATAATTACAATGTGTTCTCTTCAAGAAAATTTCAAAATCATGCACAAAAAGGTACTTTCTTATGACGGTGTAGATCTCTGATACTTCCTTTTAGACTGATTTAGAATGGAAAGTTTACCGCAGTTTTTAATCCAGTGGAATTACTTGACAATGATATCATTGCAGTATAACCCAAAAGAGCTCCAGACTAATTAAAATGTAAGTTAGAGAGCAGAGCCTGGACTGGCTATGTCATGGCAACTCCATGCAAGGATGAATAGAAGATGGAGTAATACTAGAACCATTATATTGCATTTTGTTTGCTTTATTCCTTCTAGCCTTAACAAGGGGTATAACATGCTATAACATCCATCTATATTCATAGATGAGCTATTGGAAAAGAAATGTCTGTGGGAAGATAAAACTTTTTCATCTATTTGGTTTTCATGCATATGTTTACAGTAAGTTAACTCTGCATTACAGAGCTTTTCACACGGATAGAAAAGTTACTGTTCTCCACTGTACCCTTCCACTTTATTTTCTTTGACTGACTCTTCATGTATCAGTGACTTTTTAATTCTACTTTTGATAGAAAAGATAACCACTAATTTGGCTGTGCTCCAGGGAACAGGACGACTTTAAAGGAAATACTAGTATTTATTTTTCAAGTTGATGAATTTGGTAACAATTCTCTAGAGAGATATTAAAGTGTAGTCAAAAGCATCTGTCGCTTGCATTCTCTTCTGTCTTCTTAACATTTAACTTTGCACAGCTGGAGCACAAGACACACTTTTGCCTTCTTTAGCTCATGATGAAACCAATCGCTGGTCCCCAGACACGTACAGATTTTTAATTTATCTGTTTCTTGGGTTTTCTAAAGTAGTATTATTACAAAGCAGTATAACTGCTTGAGTTGATGAGATCAGGGGAATATGATGCAGTGAGAGGAACGAACGGAGGGCAAAGTGACATGCAGTAGGATGGCTGATGCATGACCAAGGGCAGAAATACCTGCTTTTTAACTCTAAGCACAGTGGCTGATGCTGAGCTTGTCTTGTCTTTAATATCTCTAGCACCAAGTGAAAAATACATGGCAGTAAGTTCAGTCTTGCTTTCTGGTCATAAATGTTGACCAGGGAGGCACACTGTGTATTATATTGAGAAAGCAGACAGTGTGCCGAAGTGAGCAATGTTTTTGGCAAAAACACAGAGCCTTGTTGAGTTTTTCTCTTATCACCTATATAACCTATAGGTATCCAAAAACAATTCAGTCACATCAATTTGTAGAGGTTACAGTGATGTGCTATAGGTAGACTGCTCCTTCGAATGGCCCATTTTAACTTAGTGATACATTTGAAACTACTAGAGAACAGAATAGATGGGTCATGTTTAGAGAAGACTACCACAAATATTGTTTTCCATTCAAGCTCTTCTTGATAGATCACAGTTAGTTGCAGTGTATCTGGGGTTACACTCACCAAATATTCTGAAGTGCTGTTCTTTTCTCTGAAGCATTGCTGATCATGTACATGAATGCTCTAATACAAAACCACCCTGGGTATAAGGTATATATATATATTTGCCATATGAGTTGAAAAGAAGTTGTGGTAGAAAATGTGTTCTTCCACAAATGCCTTGGAACTGTTCTGGCAAACAAATGATTAGTGGATGTGTTAAGTTTCATGTCATAAAATATGCATGTAGAAATTTAATATTAACCTATTTTGAAAGATATGACTGGATATCTGTGGTAGGTGTTTTAAAAAATATTATCAATAAACATTTTGTCTGAGTGATTCTTTTTGTTTTGATTCTCACATTTAAGCCTCACTTAAAACTTTTAAAATGATGTCGCCATATCTGCTTCACTGCTTCATATAAAAGAAAATGGAATTGTTGTAGATTAAATTTCATTCCAGCAAACGTTTACCACAGTTGGCACCTGTAGTGACGCCTAAGTGGTTAAAAGCACAGTCTACTCTTCCAGAGGACCCAGATTCTATTCCTAGCTCCCACACAACCATTTGTGACTGAAGTCCCAGGTGATCTGAGGCCCTCTTCTGACCTCCAAGGGCACCAGACATGCATGTGGTGCACATACATACATGCATGCAGGCTAAACACTGAAACACACAAAAATAAATTAATCTTTAAAAACATTTCAAGAATCTTCTTTTTTTTAATCTGTAGAAATCATCAGGTGGATTTTTCAATTTATATTGAAATAATAGAAATCTAGTATATCAACAGCAAGTTTTTAAGGATAGGAAAAACATTGATGCACCTATAGTGTGTGGTATCATTTACATATTGATAACTTGGAAGTAAAACAGCTCTGCCCTTGGATGGCCACAAAAGTGGCCTTAATGCTTCCCTCAGCTTGCAGTGTCCCAGGAGTTTTCTCCTCCCTCAGGTTCTTGACCTGATTCCCCCTGACCCTGACTGAATTCTCACCTCCTGACCCTGACTGAATTCTCACCTCCTGACCCTGACTGAATTCTCACCTCCTGGCCCTGACTGAATTCTCACCTCCTGACCCTGACTGAATTCTCACCTTCTGACCCTGACTGAATTCTCACCTCCAGACCCTGACTGAATTCTCAGTCCCTGACCCTGACTGAATTCTTACCTCCTGGAAGTGCTGGTTTCACCTTTCCTTCATTTAGAGCATTTGTTTTTTGTTACATTTTCTTTCACATTCTTTTAAAATGAAATTAAGTTTTTGAGAATTTCATATATATTAGGTTTGCATCCTTTCCACTCTTCCTCCTTCCCCCTCCAAATTCTTTATCTACCTTTTGGGATGAAAACCATTTAAAAACATTCTTTCCAGCTGAATAGTGGTGTTGCATGCCTTTAAATGCAGTATTCCAAAGACAGAGTAAGGCATATCTTTGTGAGTTCAAGGCCAGCCTGGTCTACAAAGCAAATTCCAGGACAGCCAGGGATACAAAGAGAAACCCTGTCTTAAAAAACCAAAACAAAAAATAAAAACCAAAACAACTCCCCCCCCCCATTGGCTCTTTCCAGATTACAATGGAGGGCAGTCTTAAGGTCCTAAGATTCATCCTTTTCAAGTATAATTGATCATTTAGGTGGGTAGCCACTTCTGAGCCATATCAGAGCACAGACCTCACATACTTCATTGCAAACCTCTTGTCCCAAAGGTGTAAGAAAAATTTCTTTTCACTAGGATAAGGCCAAATAGTAAACACAGATAGCATGTGGTTTTCTCATTAAGTCTTAAAAATCTCGCTTTCAGCAAAGATGTGTTGAGTTAGTATTTTGTTTTCTTCATATAACAAGACTTTTAAAGAAGTTGCCTTCAGTATCTCAAATGTTCAGTTCAATATTTTCTTCAACACTATAAGCTATTGAGGAGATTAAATTGCAAACTACATCCTCCTTAGCCCCATCAAAAACAAAATGCAATAATGAAATAAAAGACAAATTACAAATAGGGAAACAGTGCTATCAATACATGTATTTGACCAAAGAATTCTATCAAGGAAACACATCTTTTACTGTCTATGTTTAGAAGACAACACTTTAAGACACTTCACAAAAGAAAATGAAAATAGACAATACATGAAAAAATGTTCACCAACTTATCAAGGAACAAAAATTAAAGCCGCAATAAGAACTAATTTCCACAAAAATGGCAAGCATCAAAAACAAAAATTCCCAAAGATAGTCTCAAGTTCTGAGTAAGTCAGGAAGCCAGTGCATATTGAATTCATCGCTTGTGGGAACAGAACATTGCTGCCACTTTGAAGAACCATGTAAGCAGTTTCTTAGAAAGTTATGTAAACTTCATCAGATACTTTAGAAGGTCTAGTAATAAAGTAGTCTGAAAATAAATGCTTATGTAATATGTTATATAAGAATTCCCAGAGAAATGTATTCATAATCTTCTGAACTACAAACAACCCAAATGTCTCTTATCAGATGGTTTGATAAATTGTAACATCCATGCATAGAAAACTGCCCAGCACTGAGTAGACATGAATTATTGATAATAGATAACACAAATGAGTCTCAGTGACATTAAGTTCAATGAAGTATCAGCACAAAACACCTAAGTATGCAATGATTCCATTACATGCTGTTCTGGAAGAGATAAAATTAATGTATATAGATAACAGTCAGATCAGTTCTTGCTTGGGGTGAGGTTGAGGGTGGAGGAATGACAGGAGAAAACCATTAGGGAATCATTAGCTGTAATGAAAAGCTTCATTGCTCACTGGCTGTATAGTTACACTGATATATAACTCTTACAAACCTCATTACACCACAGTCTTCAAATAAGAGTATTTTATTTTCTGAGAGATACACTACTTTTAAATTGATGAAAAACAAACAACTAATGTGAGAGTTTCAGCATTAGTGTAAAGAATGAATTTCAGACTTTATGCTTTTTTTTTTCAGTAAATGAAATAATAGGGTTGTGGAAATGGAGAACAGTCAGTTTAAACTCTTAAACAAGTTTTAGGCTGGAATGGGATGGGACTCCACTTAGGGTAGTATCTGTTTGCATTTGGTAACAGAGGGGAAAGCATTGATAGGTCATGTGCCTAAAGTTCATGTGGATCTACAAAAGACCCCAAAATAGCCAAAGTGATGTTAAGCAAAGTGGAGACATTATACGTCCTGATTTCAAAATGTATTATTAAGTTACACCAATTAATATGTTACTATAAAGATAAACATGAAATAATTAAACAGAATTAAATATAGAACAAGCTAATACAAGAACAGTCAGTCTTTGTGAAGGAATTTAAACACATGATTGAACACAGATGTTCTCTTGGTCAAATGATGTTGGGAAAGTTGGAGACATAAATGTTACCAGACCACTGGGCTCAAGTTTACCATTTCCTCAATGTCAACTTAAATGTATTAATATCTTAATTTTAGACATAAGAATTGCTGGAACGATAAAACTCCAGAAGGTGATGTAGAGGAAAATTTTCTTGTTTTTCCCCCTGCTTGATCTCTTTCTCTCACTGTCCCTCTTCTTCTCCCTCTCCCTCTATTTCCCTATCCCTGTCTCCCTCTCCCTCTTCCTCCCCATCTCCCTCTCCCTGTCTCCCTGTCCCTCTCCCTGTCCTTCTCCCTGTCCCCCTCCCTCCCTCCATCCCTCTGTCTGTCTCCTCTCTCTCTCTCTCTCTCTCTCTCTCTCTCTCTTTCTCTCTCTCCTCTCTCTCTCCTTCTCCAACAAAGGCAATGATAGAGAGGTATGCAACCCAAAGAAAGAACAGGGCAAAAAGGTGGAATGGAAGAAGTTTTCACAAACCTACTAACTATCTGATGATAAATTAACTTCCAAAATAAGCCCTTGTAACCTAGTAGCAAGCATCTCAAATAATTTGGTTAAAAAATAGCCAAAGAATTTGCTAACAAATTTCTCCAAATAAAACATACAAATGGATATCAGTACATATACACAGACTCACTGGTCACCATGGAAACTGAAAATGAAATTGTAAGAGAACCAACTTTATACTTATAAGGCTATATTAAAAATAAAATGAAGAAATAAAGGACAAATATTGGTGAGGTTGTAGAAAAGTCAAAACACTTGGACTTCACTAATGGGAATATTAAATAACACTGTGGAATAGTGCTAGTGGTATAGTTCCTCAAAGTTAACAACAGACTTCTATGGTGATATTTCTTTTGAGATATCCAAAAAGTAATTGGAATTTGGATTATACATACAATCTCTAATTTATTCCAGTATTATTCTTAATATTTTAAAGCTAAAAACTACCTAAATGTCTATCAACAATGAATAAAAAAAGGTGATTACACATTCATGATGAAATATTAATTCATCTCATTAAAAAATTAACATTCATGACAACATGATTTTTATGGAACCCAAAGGATACTTTTTACTTAACATTTTGGAAAAACAAAACCAAAAACTACAAAACCTATTTTCAGAAAGATAAATATTACATAAGTCTACTTACATATGGTATTGAAAATAAACGCATATAAGTAGAAGTAGGAAATATAGTGGTGTTTTCTTCAGGTTAGAGGTTAGGGAAAATGGGTGTAAACTAGGTAACTAAACTCTGAAAATCTGCTATAACAATATTGCTAAGACTAAACAAATATGGCCATGTGCACTTCAAAAGGACAGATCTCGTATGAAGTGTTCTTATAAAAACAAATAAACAGCGTCTCACCATTTGAACTAAATGGTACAAAATAAACACTGGCTGAAGGTAGATATATCTATTACTTTGATTGCATTAATGATTTCATAGATGTTTGAATATGCCCAAACCTGAGAGATTGTGTATGCTAATAGCATGAAGTTTAGCTCCTTGTATATTCATTCCTTAATAGAGGTGTGAACCAGTAATGCATTAAATGTAGCAGTTGTAAAGACAAAATAAGCAAAAGGAGAGCTTCGTGTCCCCCAATATTTCTTCCAATATCAGTTGGAATTTACTTAAACAAAATGGAAGTGTGGGGCTCTGACAGTTGAAGCCTAATCACAGCATGCATTCTGTAGCATTCTGCACCTTACAACAACTGTGATGTGATCTCACCCTGGAGAAGGAACAAGAAGGTGACAGGAAAAAAGCTGGCTTCTCTGTGTTGGTTTGTGCCACGCCCTTCACAGCTTTCAGTTTCTTAGCCTTCATGAACATCTCCCTGGTAGTCTCCCTGGGGGAGAAGAGCAGTGTTCTCTGTAATAGCTGCGATGTGGACTTGGCCGTTTCTGGATCCCTGTGTCTGGCTCCAGGCTCTGTCCAAAGCATGTCTAGCAGCTTTCTCTCACACCGTACCACACACTCACACTTTCTTTCCAGATTGTTCCCTTCTCCACATCCCCTTGCCTTGAGGCACAGCCTACAAGCTGTGAGGACTCTTTTGTTTATTTCTTGTCTCAGATACCTAACATGTTTAACTCAGGGTCAAGGACTATAGATAATTAGCTCATGGTATAGAAACAACAGATTTCTTCTTACAGATTTACAAGTGCAGGATGGACTGGAAATAACCCTGTATTGTAATAATACTATTTATAATGGGCCATCTAAGTGAAGTTGTAAGAAAGTCAAAGTAAACCAAAGACAAAGTAAATTGCTTCAATCTAGGCTGGATCATTTCCCCATTAGTTTTAAAGTCAAGAGGATGTTTATTGGTTTCCTTTCTTTCTTTCTTTCTTACTTTCTTTCTTTCTTTCTTTCTTTTTTTATATATAATTTAAACTGGTCATTCTATTCTTGGGAGTAATCAGGGTTTAACTTGCCTTCCTAGAAATTCTTTGCAGTTAGCCTTTGATCAGATTAGTGCGATGAATTGTGCTTAGTGCTGGAGAGCTGGTCCGAAGTGGGAGCCTGTAATATGCACTCGCTCCATTTAGCTGTATTTTTCTACTATAACTCTTTTCTAGAGACTGAAATAAAGGCTTATTCCCTTGTGGAGGAAGTTCACAATGCTGACAGCAATCTTCCAAGTCTCATGACTCAGGCTCTGAACACCTCGAAAGTGCACAGGCAGCGATCTCCTGGAGCTTTATTGTGCCAGCATCAAGGTCAGCCAGTGAACCTCATCTCACGTTTGTACAGTTGAAATTCTGCATTACTTGGGAAGGAAAGAAAAGTTACTTTTTTGGGCAGCATTCCAATAGAGCCAAACGGGTTACCTGCTGCTATAAAAAGTATAGATGTGATACATACTTCTTGTTGCCTAATAAGATTCTACTTTCTTTGCTAACAATATTCTGATATCATTCTTAGTTCAATTACCCAACCCCAAGAGCTGAAACTAGTTTACCTAGTCTAAGAGTGCAATCCCATGCCTCCATCCAACACTGGTTGGTTGACACTGTGTGTATATGTGACATGAGCTTCACAAATGAGAATGTTGGAGAAATACTAGAAAGATAATTTTCTTTTTGATGAAGAGAGACATAATTTCTTTGTTTTTTTTTTT
>NW_022196901.1:3041737-3043852 GCF_008632895.1 Mastomys coucha
CTGCTCTCAGTGGGACACAATAGCCTGAGGCATGAGACAGCTACTTAAATGTCTCAAAGACCTGCACTTGAACTCTTGAACTGGTGCCAGTACTGTGACTTTAAGTTTCTTGTCACATGAGGACATGGAATAAAGTTACCACTTCATTTTCCAATGATCAAGAAGATCAAGAATGCTGTTACTTGCCTTGGAAAGTGTTGTGACTATTGATTCGGTGCTTAATACACATTATTAGTTTTCTTAAATCTCTTCCTTCCCCCCATAAAGCAGATGCCAGCATCGCAGTGGTACCGTTTCACATCTGAGATTCCCTGAAGAGTTTAAGTGGTAATATTCTAATCTGCAAACAGTTTCAGTGTTCATAAATCCCTGAAGAGACCGAGCCAATACAAAGTCATCCTGTAATACCTTTCTTAGGTGTCTGCTATCACTTGTGAGATATGTTAGGATGATGATGCCTTAAGTTATTGCCTATATCAGTGCTTATAGTTAAATTTTGGTATCTGTCGTGGGACATTTACAAGAGAAGATTGTTCTACATGAGTTTAAGCCAATAGCTAGTCTTTACTAGGCAGTTGGCAACTACACTGGGCATCCCACTGTAGACCCAAACTTTCTCAGGGTGAACTTTTAAACACAAAACCCTTGTCCTGGTCTCAAATACTTCAGTTAACAAGAAGCAGAGCCACAGAAGCCAAAAAAGCAAGGTTAAAGACGTTTAAAGACTTTCCATAACTTTAGACTTTGATAGATTAGGCCTTTGGTTTTGTTTTGGCTGGTGGCACTATGTGCTCAGTTCTACAGCCTGAATGGTACTTCCATCACAGAGTTAGTTGTCCCAAGGTCTGATGCCATTTTACACTATTCATGTCCTGAGAGGGGCAAGACAGGACTAAACAATGAAATGATTGACATCTTATGTTTGATTTGTTCTTTGTAAGAAAACATGCATATGTCTTCTAATCAGGACAACCTTTAGTATGCATGATATACCTTTGCTCGATCTCTGTTTGTTGTAATATTTATTTAAGGTTTTCTTTTTATTCTTTTTGCAAGGATATACACTAACATTCCAGAGGCTTTGGAGACTATTGTAAATAATTTATAGTTTGAAAAATGCCTGCTCAGGGTACAGAGAGCAGGGCACTTGTGGGGTCAGATGGTGTATTATTCTGACTGTTGACAGCTCAATCGCACCTGGGGGTCCAGAAAACAGAAACCTTCTCCCTTATCACACATACTGAGAGTAAGAATGTAACTTTTGCATATTCTAAAGATTTATTCTTCTGCTATGAGTAGATGGCCCCCATTGCCATCTTAAAGCCTAGCCAGAAAACTCGGCTGCCCTTGGTATTGCTAGTAGGACACAGTTATTTATATCAAGTTGTGCCCTGTTTTATTTTTCTCCTCTTTGGTATGCATATCCTCTTGCCAAGTGGCCAGTGTATTTCTGCACTATATTCTGTATGTATAAGCACTTGGTTACAGTAAATAACCGCATCCAAGAGTTTTTTGTGTGTCAGGGAAATGTACCTTTGTATGTGTTCTCATACTGCCAAAGGATGGTGGGTACAAAGAGAGTCAAACAGAGTTCATGGTCTTAGAAGAAGATGCTTGATGCTTCCTTGCTTTGATGTTGCTTGTGGACAGCATCTCCAAGTCATTCCGAGTGTTCTTGTAAACTAATACTACTCACATAGATTTTTTTTTTAAAAAACTATCATACCATTTTTATTTTTTTCTTTTCCTTTTTTATTTTTTTAGATATTTTCTTTATTTACATGTAAATTTCTCCTTTCACAGTTTCCCCTCCAAAAAACAAAGAAACAAACAAAAACAACAAAAACAAACTCCTGTTGCCTCCCACTTCCCCATGCCTGTCACCCCGCCCTCTCCCACTTTCTGGCCCTGGCATTCCCCTACCCTGGGGCACAGAACCTTCACAGGGCCGAGCTCCTCTCCTCCTATTGATGATTGAATTTGCAATCCTCTACTATACACATGCTGCGTGAACAATCAGACTCCTCCATGTGCAGCCTTTGGTTGGTGAGACCATGGGAGCTCTGAGGGTACTACTTAGTTCATATTGTTGTTCGTCCTAAGGGGCTGCAAACC
>NW_022196901.1:3044924-3045198 GCF_008632895.1 Mastomys coucha
ATAGGTGCGTGGGTTCATTTCTGGGTCTTCAATTCTGTTCCATTGATCAACCTGCCTGCCACTGTACCCCTACCATGCAGATTTTATCACAATTGCTCTGTAGTACAGCTTAAGGTCCGGGATTGTGATTCCACCAAAGGTTCCTTTATTGTTGAGAATAGTTTTGGTTATCCTGGGTCTTTTGTTGTTGCAGATGAATCTGTCAGTTGCTCTTTTTAAGTCTGTGAAGAATTGAGTTGGAATTTTGATAGGGATTGCATTGAATCTGTAGATT
>NW_022196901.1:3046998-3056248 GCF_008632895.1 Mastomys coucha
TTTTCCTCTTAGGACTGCTTTCATTGTGTCCCATAAGTTTGGGTATGCTGTGGCTTCATTTTCATTAATCTTTTTCCTTTTTTATTGGATATTTTCTTTATTTACATTTGAATTTCTTTCCCCTTTCCAGGTCTTCCCTTCAGAAACCTCCTATGCCATCCCTCCTCCCAGTGCCTCTATGAGGGTGCTCTCCCACCCACACACCCACTCCCATCTTTCTACCCTGGCAGTCCCCTACACTGGAGCGTAGAACACCCGCAGGCCTAAGGACCTCTCCTCCCACTGATATACAACAAGACAATCCTGTGTTACATATGCTGTCAGAGCCATGGGTCTCTATATGTGTATTCTTTGGTTGGTGGTCCAGTCCCTGGGAGCTCCAGGGGGGTCTGGGCAGTTGACACTGTTGCTCCCTCCATGGGGCTCCAACCCCCCTGCAGCCCCTTCAGTCCATTCTCCAACTCCTCCACTGGGGACCTTGCACTCTGTCCAGTGGCTGGCTGCAAGCATCCATCTCTGTATTTGTCAGGCTCTGGCAGAACCTCTTAGGAGACAACCATATCAGGCTCTCATCACCAAGCACTTCCTAGTATTTAAAATAGCATCCAGGTTTGGTGACTGTATATGGGATGGCTAATATCCATTTATCAGTGAGTGCATACCCTGAGTGTTCTTTTGTGACTAAGTTACCTCTCTCAGAATGATAGTTTCAAGTTCTATCCATATGCCTAAGCATTTGATGAAGTCATTGTTTTTAATAGCTAAGTAGTATTCCATTGTGTAAATGTACCAAATTTTCTGTATCTATTCCTCTGTTGAGGGATATCTGGGTTGTTTACAGTTTCTGGCTATTATAAATATATCTGCTATGAACATAGTAGAGCATGTGACCTTATTACATGTTAGAGCATCTTCTGGGTATACACCCAGGAGTGGTATAGCTGGGTCCTCAGGTAGTACTATATCCAATTTTCTAAGGAACCACCAGACTGCTTTCCAGAGCAGTTGAACCAGCTTGCAATGCCCCCAGCAGTGAAGGAGTGTTCCTTTCTCCACATCCTTGCCAGCATCTGCTGTCACCTGAGTTTTTGATCTTAGCCATTCTGACTGGTATAAGGTGGAATCTCAGGGTTGTTTTGATTTGCGTTTCCCTGATGACTAAGGATGTTGAACATTTCTTTAGATGCTTCTCAGCCATTCGAGTTTTATCAGTTGAGACTTCTCTGTTTATCGCTGTTCTCCATTTTTTAATATGGTTATTTGGTTCTCTGGTGTCTAACTTCTTGAGTTATTTTGTATATATTGGATATAGGCCCTCTATCGGATGTGGGATTGGTTTTTCACAATCTGTTGGTTGTTCTTTTGTCCTATTGGCAGTGCCCTTTGCCTTACATAAGCGTTGCAGTTTTATGAGGTCCCACTTGTCAATTCTTAATCTTAGAGTATAAGCCATTGATGCTCTGTACAAGGACTTTTTCCCTGTGCACATGCGTTCAAGGCTTTTCCCTACTTTCTTTTCTATTAGAATCAGTATATCTGATTTTATGTGGTTATCCTTGATCCACTTGGACTTGAACTTTGTTCAAGGAAATAAGAATGGATCAATTTTCATGTTTCTACATGTTGACTACCAGTTGAACCAGCACCATTTGTTGAAAATGCTGTCTTTTTTTCCACTGGTTCAATTCTAGGTCTTCAATTCTATTTCATTGATCTACCTGCCTGTTACTGTACCAATACCCTGCAGTTTTTAATCACTATTTTTGTGTAGTACAGCTTGAGGTCAGGGATGGTGATTCCTCCAGAAGTTCTTTTATTGTTGAGAATCATTTTTGCTATCTTGAGGTTTTTGTTTATCCAAATGAATTTGCAAATTGCTCTTTCTAAGTCTGTGAAGAATTGAGCTGGAATTTTGATGGGGATTGCTTTGAACCTGTAGATTTCTTTTGGTAAGATGGCCATTTTTACTATATTAATCCTGCCAATCAATGAACATGGAAGATCTTTCCATCTTCTGAAATCTTCAGTTTCTTTCTTCAGAGATTTAAAGTTCTTGCTGTACAGATCTCTCACTAGTTTGGTTAGAGTCACACCAAGATATTTTATATTGTTTGTGACTATTGTGAAAGGTGTTGTTTCCCCAATTCTTTCTCAGGATAACCTTTGAGTATAGGAAGGCTACTGATTTGTTTGAGTTAATTTTATATCTGGCCACTTTTCTGAAGTTGTTTATCAGCTGTAAGAGTTCTCTGGTAAAATTTTTGGGATTGCTTATGCATACTATCAAATCATCTATAAATAATGATATTTTGACTTTATCCTTTCCAATTTGCAACACTTTGACCTCCTTTTGTTGTCTAATTGCTCTAGCTAGACCTTCAAGTACTATATTGAATAGATAGCAAGAGAATTGGTAGCCTTATCTAGTCCCTGATTTTAGTGGAATTGTTTCAAGTTTCTCTCCATTTATTTTGATGTTGGCTACTGGTTTGATGTATATTGTTTTCACTATGTTTAGGTATGCACCTTGAATTCCGGGCCTTTCTAAGACTTTCAACATGAAGGGTTGCTGAATTTTGTGAAATGATTCTCAGCATCTAATGAAATGGTCATGTGGTTATTTTTCTTTGAGTTTGTTTATGTAGTGGATTACATTGATGGATTTCCGTATATTGAACCATCCCTGCATCCCTGGGATGAAGCCAACTTGTTCATGGTGAATGATAGTTTTGATGTGTTCCTGGATGTAGTTTGCAAGATTTTTATTGAGTATTTTTGCATCAATATTCATAAGGGAAATTGGTCTGAAGTTCCCTTTCCTTGTTGGGTCATTGTGTGGTTTTTGATATCAACGAAACTGTGGCTCCATAGAACAAATTGGGTGGTGTTCCTTCTGTTTATATTTTGTGGAATAGTTTGAAGAGTATTGGTACTAGGTCTTTTTTGAAAGTCTGATAGAATTCTGCACTGAACCCATCTGGTCCTGGCATTTTTTTGATTGGGAAACTTTTAATGAATATTTCTATTTCTTTAGGGGTTATGGGACTGTTTAGATGGTTTATCTGAACCTGATTTAACTTGGAATCTGGTATCTGTCTAGAAAATTGTCCATTTCATCCAGATTTTCCAGTTTTGTGGAATATAGGCTTTTGTAGTATGTTTTTTTGAATTTCCCCAGTTTCTGTTGTTATATCTCCCTTTTCATTTCTGATTTTGTTAATTTGGATATTCTTTCTGTGCCATCTAGTTAGTCTGGCTAAGGGTTTGTCTATCTTGTTAATTTTCTCATAGAAAGAGCTCTTTGTATAGTTGTTTTTGTTTCTATTTGGTTGATTTCAGCACTGAGTATCATTTTTTCCTGTCATCTACTCCTATTGGGTGTATTTCCTTCCTTTTGTTCTAGAACTTCCAGGTGTGTTGTTAAGCCTCTAGTATATGTCCTCACCAATTTATTTTTTTGGGGGGGGCACTCAGAGCTTTGAGTTTTCCTCTTAGCACTGCTTCCATTGTGTCCCATAAGTTTGGGTACGGTGTGCCTTCATTTGCATTAAATTCCAAAAAGTCTTTAATTTCTTTTTTTCTTTATTCCTTGGCTAAGTATGGCATTGTTCAGCTTCTATGTGTATGTGTGGTTTTTTTTTTTTTTTTTTTTTTTTTTTTTTTTTTTTTTTGTGGTTATTGAAGACCAGCCTTAATCTGTAGTGATCTGATAGGAGGCACGGGATTATTTCAATCTTTGTGTATGTCTTGAGGCATGTTTTTGTCACCAATTAGATGGTCAATATTGGAGAAGGTTCCACGAGCTGCTGAGAAGGTATAATCTTTTCTGTTGTTTTACATGTAAAGCTTAAGTATTAAGACTGAATTGAACATCTGCAATTTAAGTATCAAGTTCTGTAGGTATTTTTGCTGGCCACTCTAAGAGGTAAACATCAATGTATAGGTAAATGTATGGATTTTATCAGTGAAATACTTATGAGAAGAATTACGCACAAGGCTGATATGGAAAGGGGAGATGGGTAGAAAGTACAATGTCAGTATTTCATATGAAGTACTGTTTGTGGTCAAAATAATTACGAGTCATAGTTTGTTGACCTCCTATTTCTGCTGAGTGGGATCAGGGGCTGGAAATACTCAGAGAGAAACCTGGCTTCAGCATTATTCCTTAAACATAAGGATTTATTTATTTAAAAATTGGGTGGTTTAATATTTAGAACAATTTTGAACTCAGGAAGGCTTCTATTAGGTAACAAGATATTTGGAAGTACCTGAGAAACAATCCCAGGAAAAAAAATGAGCTTTTTCATGCAAACAGGAAAATTTATATTTAGCTGATATAGTAAATGAAATAAAATGTGAACAATACCAAACTATAAAAATTTTGTAGGGAAAAAAATTGTTCAAAGACTTTAATTTTTATTATATTTTATAGATAAGAGAGTTTTATGTAACATATTTTTCAGACTGTACCAAATATAATTTAAGGTGAAATTTTAAATAACTTAATATTTATTTAGTATAGTTTTGGTTTAACTCATTTGGCCTCCAAGGGAATTTGAGAAGCATGTAATTACATTTGTATATTTTAGCGTTACTCAGAACAAATATTTTTCAAAAATCACTTTAATTTACTATTAAAATAAAAATCCATCACAAGTCTATTTACATTGTTATTTTAAATTTTTTAGCCTGTATAAAATATACATTTAAAAATGAAGCTTTAGTAATAAAAAGACAAGATAAATTTTTCTTATTTTTTTATTAGATATGTTGTTTATTTATATTTCAAATGTTTTCCACTTTCTTGGTTTCCTCTCTGAAAAGCCCCATCCCACCCCATCCCCTCCATTCACCAACCCACCCACTCTAGCTTCCCTGTCCTGGCATTCCCCTACACTGGGGCATCGAGCCTTCACAGGATAAAATTTTATTAATGTTGCTGTTAATATGATAGATTTATAGGTAGTTATTAAAATCATCATAGATCTGAGAAGGTAAAGCTAGAGCAGAAAGTATATTCCAAATGGCACGGGAAGCCATTTTATTAAACTTTTTAAATGACATATTTAGCAGATCTCTGAGGAATCTAATGACCATATATTAGGTATTTTTGACTTGAAACAAACTTTACTTGTTTTTAGTTGCTTTAGGCTTAACCTTGAAGACATATACAGAAGGATAAATAAAGCTTGTATTAACTATGACTATAAACGTAGTTTTGAGTACATTAAAAAATTTTATTACTATGCTAGGCTATATCTCTTCCATAACAGTGACATCGCAAAACACCCCCAATTCATGCACCTGCTCACAACTCTGGCAGAATCCTTTGCTCTATCAGAGTCCACAACAGTAACCCAGATCCCAGGGCCCTGCTCTACCAGTGGCCATGTTAGTTTCCAGAATCCCAGAACCCCAGAGATAATTCTGGCACCCAGAACAGCAGAGGTCACAAGGCTGCCAACTCCTATCCCCAGAGGTGACCATATGGAGCAGAGGACTCTCTGGTCATCAGAACCTCAGGCCCCTCAGGACAGAAGACTTGTTGGAAACCCAGGGAGGAAACAGAAACCAAGGGGAAAAATCCACCCATTCAACACAGAAATTAGCAACTATACCTATAATTATCCCAAATTAAGATCCCTACAGGCCAGCAAAAGAACACAATTAACAATAGCCCCAACAATACAGTACCACTAAAGTTGAGGTATCCTACTACAGCAATCCCTGGATATTCCAATGCAGCTGTAGCACAAGGAAATTACCCTAAAACCAACTTTATGGAGATGATAGAGATCCTTAAGGAGGAAATGACTACATCCCTTAAAGAAATCTAGTAAAACACAAACAGAATAAAATTAATAAATTCCATAAAAATCCAGGAAAACAAGAAACAATTGGAGGAAATGTATAAATCCCTTATAGAATGCTAAGAAAAAAAGAAAACAATCAGGTGAAGGAAATGAATAAAACTGCTTAAGACCTGACATCAGAAATAGAAGCAATAAAGAGACAGGAAAAAAAGGGAATCCTGAAGATGAAAAATCTAGGTGATCAAATAGAAGCTACAAAATAGAAAACATAGAAGAGAGAATCTTAGGGGTAGAAAATCCAACAGAAGAAATCCATATATTGGTCAAGGGAAATATTAAATCTAAAAAATTCCTGACACAAGCATCTAGGAAATCTGGGATACTATAAAAAGACCAAACCTAAGAATAATAGGAATAGATGGAAAAAGAGTTTCAGCTCAAAGAACACAAAAATAGTTTTAACAAATCCATACAATTCAATTTTGTGTATGAAGATGCAAGAAGCTTGCAGAAAACCAAACAGGTTGGACTAGAAGAAAGTTCATCTGCCAGATAATACTCAAAATACTAAACATACAGAACAAAGAAAGAATACTAAATACTGAAGAAAGGCCAAGTAACATATAAAGGCAGACCTATGAGTATTATACCTGACTTTTAAATGGAGATTCTAAAAGCCACAAAGGCCTTGGCAAAAGTCTTGTAGGCTCTTAGAGACCAAACCAGACTACTATAACTAACAAAACATTACAAAAGCATAAATAATACATGAAACCTCACACATTAATAGTGGTACTTCCATACCCCACTCTACCCAATGATCAGGTCATCCAAACAAAAACTAAACAGAGCTAATGGAGCTAGCAGTTGTGAACCAAATGGACCTAACTCTCTCTCTCTCTCTCTCTCTCTCTCTCTCTCTCTCTCTCTCTCTCTCTCCCTCCAGATACATATATATATGTAATATATATTATATATATGTATATATTACATATATATATTGTATATATTACATATATATATATATATATATATATATATATATATATAAAACATTTCACCCCAACACAAATGAATATACCTTTTTCTTAGCACATCACAAAACTTTCTCCAAATATGACCACATATTCACAAAGCAAGTTTCAATAAATAAAAGAAAATGCAAATAATGACCCAGAACCAATCAGACCACCATGAACTAAAGTTGGATTTCTGTTGCAGTAAATTTTTAACCCAGTTTACCAAATCAATCAATTCACAACTCAATTAATTGGTATACATGCTACTCACCTAGATTGGGCAGATCTACCACTACACTACTCTATTCCCGTCTATTAGATCCCATATGACTTGCGATTTCTTGAAGCCACATGTTTCAGCTCCATCTTTCTACCACCTTGCCCTCTTCCATGTCATCCTCTCCAGTCTCCTCCCCCATCTCCCTCTCCCCTTCTTCCCAAACTTTTCAGCTCCACCTTCCCTCCTGCAGCCCAATCATCGGCCTTAGCCTTTATTTGAAAAGTTAAGGTGAGGAGAAGGTTCACAAGGCACCTGTATAGTGATTTGCTCCTTGTCTGCAGTGCTTTCCAGGAGAAAAGAATTAGCATCAAAATACAAGACCAGGGCTATCCACAACAGATTTCAAGAACAGAAATAACAAAGTCTACAAGCTCATGGAAACTGAAAAATTCTCTACTGAACAAGTACTGGGTCAAGGCAGAAATAAGGAAAGAAATTAAAGATGTGCTAGAATTCAATGAAGTAGCACTTCTGAAAGCTCTAGAACAAAAGAAGCAAGATCACCCAAGAAGACTAGATGGCAGGAAGTAATCAAGCTGAGATTAAAAACATTAAAAGAGAAACAAAGAGAACAATACAAAGAATCAATGAAACAACGAGTCAGTTCTTTTGAGAAAATCAACAAGATGGACAAACCCTAATCCAAACCAACTAAAAGGCACATAGAGGGAATATTCAAATTAACAAAACCAGAAATGAAAATAGAGACAGAACAACAGATACTGGGGAACTGCAAAAACTTGAAAAACCTGTACTTCACTAAATTGGAAAATGTAAAAGAAATGGAAAATTTTCGTCATAGACTACTTTCTAAAGTTATATCAAGATTAGATAAACATTTTAAATATATCTACAACTCTTAAGGAAATAGAAACAGTCATTAAAAGTCTCCCATAGATACAGGGATGGTTTAACACATCAAATCTGTCAATGCAATCCACTATAAACAACTGAAAGGTGAAAAAACCACATGATGATCTCATTAGATGCTAAAAAGCTTTTGACAAAAATCCAACACCCCTTCAAGATAAAAGTCTTGGAGAACATAGGGATACAAGGGGCATACCTAGACATAATGAGGCAGTTTACAGCAAGCCAATAGCCAACATCAAATTAAATGGAGAGAAGCTCAAAGCAGTTCCATTAAAATCAGGAACAAGACAAGGCTGTCAACCCCTTCCATATCTATTCAATATAGTACATGAAATTCTAGCTAGAGCAGTAAGACAACTGAAGAATATCAAGGAGATACAATTGGAAGGAAAGAAGTCAAAGCATCATTGTCTGCAGATGATATGATAGTATACGTAAGTGACCCTAAAACTTCTTTTTAATTAAATTTTATTTTTTTTACTTATTCACTTATTCACTCATCTCGATGCCAACCCCCCTCACCCCAAGTCACCCATCCCTCAATCATTCCCTCATCACCCCTTCCCCTTTTCCTCTGAATGGGCTGGTGTCCTCACCCTTGCACTTCAAGTATCTGTTTGTCACTTGCTGAAACCAGACAAGGCAGCCTAGCTAGTAGAATATACCCCATGTACAGTCAACAGCTTTTGGAATAGTTCCTTCTCCAGTTGTTTGGGATGCACATGATGGCCAAGATGCACATTTGCTCAAGATGAGTGGGGAGGCCTAGGTCAAGCCTGTGGTTTTTTTGTTTGTTTGCTTGTTTGTTTGTTTGTTTGTTTGGTAGTTCAGACTCTGAGATCCCTAGGGGTCTGGGCTAGTTGACTCTGTTGATCTTTCTGTGAAGTTCCTATCCCCTTTGGGGCAGAAATCCTTCTTCCATAAGAGTCCCCAAGCTCCACCCACTGTTTGTCTGTGGGTGTCTGCCTGTGTCACCTGCAGGGTGGAGTCTCTCAGAGGACAACATGCTCTGTATGGTCCAGAGTCTGATGGGGTGGAGGAGAGGCAGCTCGAGAATGGTGGTCCTCTGGGATTGACCTTAAAGAAGTGTAGAGAACTCCTACATACAGCTGATAAACACTTTCAGCAAAATGGCTAGATATAAGATTATATCATAAAAATTAGTAGCTCTCCTATATACAAATGACAAATGCACTGATGTCACGGACCGGGATTTCTCGCGGGGTCCCTGTTCCGCGGGACAAGGGATTCTGGCCAGGTGGGCA
>NW_022196901.1:3057062-3066590 GCF_008632895.1 Mastomys coucha
GAGACAGGAGGCTGACTTTCCTTGAAGTTTTCGCCTCAAATACCGCCATCACGCAAGTGTGCGTGGCACACTGAGAAAGAAATCAGGGAATCAACATCCCTCACAAAAGCCTCAAATAATATAAAATATTGTGGGTAACTCCAACCAAGCAAATGGAAGACTGCTATGCCAAATATTTAAGTCTTTGAAGAAAGAAATTAAAGAGGATATCAGAAGATAGGAAGATCTCCTATGCTCATATACATTTAGGATAAAAATTGTAAAAATGGCCATCTTATCAAAAACAATATATAGATTTAACAAAATTCAAATGCAATTTTTATAGACCTTAAAAGGTCTGTAAAAACTTCATCCTTAACTTCATATGGAAAATACCCAGAATAGCTGAAATAATCCTATACAATTAAAGAATTTCTGGGGTGATCACCATCCCTGATTTCAAGTTGTATTATAGAGCTCTAGTCATCAATACCAGTGGTCAAGCCAATACCATGTGGTTTGATTACTAGACAAGTTGGTCAACGGAATCAAATCAAAGACCTAAATAAATCCACACACATATGACCACCTGATTTTTTTTTAAATTTTTATTTAATCTTTTTTTTTTTACACTCCAAATTTTATCCCCCTTCCGGTCCACCCTCTGACTGTTCTGTATCCCATACCTCCCTCCCACCCCCTGGATGTCTCCATGAGGATGTCCTCCCCCATCCCAGCAGACTTCCCCAGTCCCTGAGGCCTCCAGTCTCTTGAGGGTTAGTTGCATCTTCTCTGACTGAACTCAGACCTGGTAGACCTCTGCTGTGTATATGTGTTGGAGGCCTCATATCAGCTGGTATATGCTGCCTGGTTGGTGGTCCAGTGTTTGAGAGATCTTAGGGTCCAGGTTAATTGAGACTGCTGGTCCTCCTTCAGGGTTGCCTTTCTTCTCAGCTTCTTCCAGCCTTTCCTTAATTCAACCACAGGGGTCACCAGCTTTTGATCATTGGTTGAGTATAAATGACAATTGAAAAAAAAAAAAGCATCTTTAACAAATTGTACTGATCTAACTGAATATTGGCATGTAGAAGAATGGATATAGATCCATATCTATCACCCTGCACAGAACTCAAGTCCAAGTCGATCAAAGACCTCAGTATAAAATCAGATACACTGAACCTGATAGAAAAGAAAGTGGTGAGTAGCCTTGAATGCACTAGGATAGGGAACAACATCCCAAACAGAACACCAATAGCACACTTGCTATAATCAGCAACTAATAAATGGAAGCTCAATAAAGCTGAAGAGCCTCTGTAAGGCAAAGGATACCCTCTATGGGAAAAAAATTGGCAGTCCATAGGATGGGAAAATTTTTTCATCAACTCTGCAACTGACAGAAGGCTGATATACAAAGTTAAAAAAAAAACACAAAAAACTAGACATTAACAAAACACATAGTCCAGTTTTTAAGTCCAATTAATTTAAAAATGGAGGTACATATATGAACATAATTCTCAACAGAGGAATCTCAAAATACTGAAAAACAGTTAAAGGAATGCTTAACATCCTTCACCACTATGGGAATGCAAATCAAAATGACTCTGAGATTTCACTTGACAGAATGGCTAAGGTAAAAAACACAAGTGACAGCTCATGCTGGTGAGGATCTGCAGCAATGGGAACACTCCTCCATTGTTGGTTGGAGTGCAAAGTTGTACAGCCTCTTTAGAAATCAGTACAGTAGTTTATCAGAAAACTGGGAATTGACCTACCCCCAAGACTCAGCTATATCACTCTTGGGCCTATTCTCAAAAGACTCTAAATCCTACCACAAGAATACTTGCTCAACTATTTCATAGCAGCTTCATTCATAATAGCCAGAAACTGGAAATAACTTACATATCACTCCACTGAGGAATGGATAAAGAAAATGTGGTACAAATAAACTATGGAGTATTACTCAGCTGTTAAATATCATCATTAAATTTGCAGGCAAGTATATGGAACTAAAAAACATCATTCTGAATGAGGTCACCCAGACTCCAAAAGATATACATTGTATGTATTCACTTCTTGGTGGTTATTAACTGTAAAATAGGGGATATGCATTCTGCAGTCCATGGGCCCAGAGAGGCTGAGTAATAAGGAGGACTCAAGGGACAATACATACATCTCCCTAGGAAAGGGAAATAGAATGGTTTTTGCAGGTGGATTGGGGGCAGGTGGGTTGGTATGGGAAAGGGAGGAATCAGGTGGAAGGGTGAAATGAGAGAGTACTGGTAGAGGACTGAACTGGGGGTTATTTTAGGGCTAGGTAGAAACCTAGTACAATGTAAACTCTCAGAAGTCTATGAGGGTGACCCTTGCTAGGACTTCTTGCAACGTGGGATACAGAGCCTGAACTGCCATCCTCTGTAACCATAAGAATCTTCCAGTTGAGGGATTGGGACACCAGCCCATTCACAAAACCTTAGACCTACAATTGCTTTTGCTTCCTTAGGGTAAAAGTAGTGGAACTTGTGGGAGTGGCCAACCAATGACAGGTCCAGGTTGAGACCCACTCCACAAGTGGGAGCTTACTGCTAACACTGCCTGCTAGGAAGCAGAGACTAGATAGCCCAGAGACAGGATAGAACTAAACACAACTGGCAAAAAGGCAATGAAATGATTCCTAGTGATATTCTGCAGTACTTGTAGACTGGAGCCTAACATAATCATCACCACAGAGGTTTAATCCAGCAATTGAAGGAGGTAGATCATAGACCCATGGCCAAATATTATGTGGAGCTCAGGAAATCCTGTGGAAGGTAGGGAAAGGATTGTATGATCCAGAGGGTGTCAAGGATGCTACAGATATTCGCCAACAGAATCACCTCACCAGGGGTCGTCGGAAATTGTGGCAACTAAAGTGAACTTTAATGAGCATGCATGGCCTTCTGCATATATATTATGACTGTGTAGTTTAATTTTGTGGGACTCCTAACAGTGCTAATGGAGGCTGTCTCTAACTCTTTTGCCCACTTTTAGAACCCTTTTTTCTCCTACTGGGTTGCCTTGTCTTAATTTTGAAGAATACCTTATATAAAGGTATTGTGCCTCATTAGCAAGCCTCAGAAGACTACCTAGGAGCCGACCCTGATGCCATCGCACTAGGGTCTCTTTATTTCAAGCTCAGGCTTACTCACCACTGATTTTTATGCAGCAAGGAAAGGATGGCAAAGCAGCCTGAGACTCTCAGTGGGACAAAGTTTTACAGGAAATGATAAGCAAACGAGGGGGTGTGACTATTGTAAGCTGACAGGTAGGTGCTCTGAAGTAAAATCACAAACAATCACAAATGGTCTGCAAGTACTTCTGAAGCCATCAGGCTTATGTTGATTGGCTGTTGCTAGGAAGCAGCTAGGGAGTAAATTCGGGGTATAGGGCAAGGACAAGCCATGGGGTAATTGTGTGCAGTTTAGATTCAGCTGCAGGTCAAGTTCTCAGGTTTTATTTTATTTTATTTTATTCTATTTTATTTATTATTATTTATTTATTTATTTATTTATTTATTTAACTTATTTATTTTTTGAGACAAGGTTTCTCTGTGTAGCCTGGCTGTCCTGGAACTCACTCTATAGCCCAGACTGGCCTCGAACTCCGAAATCCACCTGCCTCTGCCTCCCAAATTCTGGGATTAAAGGCATGGGCCATCACTGCCCGGCTCAGGTTTTTTTTTAAAGATGAAGTCTAATCCCAAGACATAGTAGGTTTGGCCCCTCAAATGATGTCCCTAGTCTCATTGTAAGTTGATATGCAATATTTGGTTGATCTCCCTGGGAGGCCTGCTCTTTTCTTAGGGGAAAAGGAGGAGGAGTGGGTCTAGGTGAGAAGGAAGGTTGGAGAGAAGGCCTGGGAGGAGAAACTGCACTTGGGATATAATACATGAGAAAAGAATAAATTAAAAAGAAAAGAAAAAATTGACCATTTAAAAGGTGACTGACTGCTAGCTTTCATGGCTTAACTACTTTTTACAGTTTACAACAGTTTTATCCCTGATAAATTTGAGCTTTAAAATTGGAATAGAAGATACCTTAGCATTAGAATAAAACTTTAAATTATAAATACAGTAGCAAAAGCAAGCTGGTTAGACATATATCTTTATGTGAGTCTGAATAGAGCTTAGGGATGTAGACCTTATTTATCAAGCATATGTTTTTACTCATTTAAACAATTTTCGAAGCTTGGTGTTAGCAAAGACGAAAGTGGATAAACACATTTCTAAATCAGCTTTTGCCAACCTGAGCAAACCTCTATAACCTTAGGAATTTATCCATTCTGGAGAACTGTTGTTGTCTTCTAATCCTAACAAGAAGATATACTAATAATTGAGAAGCTTTATCCATTGGGACATTTTGATCAAGATGGTGGTAAAGTTATATGGCACGTACCTTAGTAAAGATGGCTGTCACCACATGGGCATTTTCATCCTGATGAGGTAGCAGCCAAATTGAATGCAAGCTGTGTGGCTGCCAAAACAAAAACAAAAACAAAAACAAACACAAAACAAAACAAAAACCAAACCTATTTTACATAGAATAATGTAGCCAACCTATTTTTCTAAATAAGAATTGAATATGTAGTATATTATAGCAAATTAAAATTGCCTATGTGTAGATTTAGCTTTTTTTTTATTAGATATTTTCTTTATTTACATGTAAATTTCTCCTTTCCCAGTTTCCCCTCCAAAAAAAAAAAAAAAAAAAACTAAACAAACAAAAACAACAAGAACAAACCCCTGTTCCCTCCCCCTTCCCCATGCCTGCCACCCCACCCTCTCCCACTTATTGGCCCTGGCATTCCCCTACACTGGGGCACAGAACCTTCACAGGGCCAAGGGCCTCTCCTCCTATTGATGGTCAAATTGCAATCCTCTACTCTACACATGCTGCCAGAACAATCAGACCCACCATGTGCGGTCCTTGGTTGGTGGTCGAGACCCTGGGAGCTCTGAGGGTACTAGTTAGTTCATATTGTTGTTCATCGTAAGGGGCTGAAAACCCCTCAGCTCCTTGGGTCCTTTCTCTAACTCCTTCATTGGGAACCCTGTACTCAGTTCAATGGATGGCTGTGAGCCTCTGCATCTGTATTAGTCAGGTACTGTCAGAGTCTCTCAGGAGATAGCTATATTTAGGTTGGCTTGTCCTTCCTTCAGTCACTGCTCCATAGTTAATCTCTGCAACTCCTTCCGTGGGTATTTGGTTCCCCCTTTTAAGATGGAATGAAATGTCCACCTTTTGGTTTTCCTTCTTCTTGAGTTTCTTATGGTTTGTGGGTTGTTCTTCTTGTATTCCAAACTTCTGGGCTAATAACCACTTATCAGAGAGTGCATACCATGTGTGTTCTTTTGTGATTGGGTTGCCTCACTCAGGATGATATTCTCCAGATCCATCCATTTCTCTAAGAATTTCATAAATTTATTGTTTTTAATAGCTGAGTAGTACTCCATTGTGTAGATGTACCACAATTTCTGTATCCATTCCTCTGTTGAGGGACATCTGGGTTGTTTCCAGGTTCTGGCTATTATAAATAAGGCTGCTATGAACATGGTGGAGCATGTGTCCTTATTACATGTTGGAGCATCTTCTGCGTATATGCCCAGGAGTGGTATAGCTGGGTCCTCCGGTAGAACTATGCCCAATTCCCAGAGGAACCACCAAACTGATTTCCAGAGTGGTTGTGCCAGTTGGCAATCCCACCAGCAATGAAGTAATGTTCCTATTTCTCCACAACCTCTCTAGCATCTGCTGTCACCTGAGTCTTTTATCCTAGCCAATCTGACTGATGTGAGGTGGAATCTCAGAGTTGTTTTGATTTGCATTTCCCTAATGACTAAGGATGTTGAACATTTCTTTAGGTGCTTCTCAGCTATTCAGTGTTAGTAGATTTAGCTTTTTGATGCAAGTTTTAATTTAAAATTTGTTACAGGTTTTACACATTTTAAAACCATACTCATAAACTTATAAATTCTGAGATAAAAAGTTTATATAGAACAGAGAGATATCTCTATCCTCTGTTAGTTAGTTTATACATGAGATCATTATTAGTATAATAAAATATTCAGTTGCTGAGATATAGCTAATAAAATTGGTAGGTACAGTCACTTCTGTGGAACATGTGGATTTGTATATAAAATATATGTACTTTTTTTATATTTTTAGAAGAGCCATCTATAAAAGCATTAAAATCAACCTCCATGGCATTTTACAATGTAATTTTAGGCAATACCTATTCGCAGGTAAATGACTAGAACTAGAAAATATCACCATGAGTGAGGTAACCTAGACTCAAAAGAACACCCATTGTATGCACTCACTGGTAAGTGGATATTAGCCCAAAAGCTCACAATTCCCACAATATAACCCACAGACCATATGGAGTTTAGAAGAAAGGAAGGCTAGGGTGTGAATGCTTCAGTCCTGCTTCAAAGAGGGAACAGACAATTCCAGTAGATGGAGAAAGGGAGAAACTGGGGAGAGAGGAGGAAGAGGAAGTGAGGTGGGCAGTATTAGGTACTAGGAGGGACAGGAGAGAGGTACAGAGGATCAGGAAATTGAATAAAAATATGTAGCAGTGGGGAATGAGGAACTTGGGATAGTCACTGGAGGGTCCCAGAAAGCAGGGAAGCAAGAGGCTCCCAGGACCCAATAGGGATGACTTTAGCTGAAATGCACAGTGAAGGGGAGATAGACCTTGTAGAGAACACCTCCAGTAGATAGGCATGGCCCACCCATCTCAAAGCTTTTAACCCAGAAATGTTCTTGTACAAAGGAAAGTCAGGGACAAAAATATGGAGTAGAGACTGAAGGAAAGGCCATCTGGGGACTGCCCCACCTGGGGAGCCATCCTGTCTGCAGACACCAAGCCTTGACACTTGCTGTTGCCAAGAAGTGCTTGCTGACCGGAACTTGGTGTGGCTGCTCCTTGAGGGTTAGTGGATTTGGCCAGAAACTGACCAATGCAGATGTAGATGCTTGGAGCCATTAGACTAAGGTCTGGAATACTGGTAGGGGTACTGGCGAAAGGACTGGAGAAGTGGAGAGGGATTGAAACCCCATAGGAAGAACAATATCAGCTGGATGAATCACCTAGTGTTCTCAGGGACTAGATCACCAACCAAGGAGTATATAGGGAAAGATCTATGGCTCTAGATACATATATAGCAGAGGATGGCCTTGTGTGATATCAGTGGGAGAGGAGATCCTTCATCCTGTGGAGATTTGATGCCCCAGCTGAGGGGGATGCTGGAGTGGTGGGGCTGGAGAGGGTGGGTGGGTGGGGGAGCACCCTAGTAGAGGTAAAGGGGAGAGGGGAGAAGGTGTATGTGGGGGTGGGTGGTTTGTGGAGGGATAACCAGGAAATGGGATATCATTTGACATATAAATAAATGGAATGATTAACAAAAAAAAGCAGTCTTTAAAAGACCTTTTAGATAATGTTTATTTAAAGATTCTGAGTAACATGCTAACCTCTCAGTTGCTAACAGTTTAGAGTAAATAATCAATCTGCACTTTATTTAGTTGAACAATAATTTTTGTAGGCTCCTGTGATGGTTTATATATGCTTGGCCCAAGAAATGGGCACTATCAGGAGATGTGGCCTTATTGGAGTAGATGTGTCACTGTGGGCTTAAGACACTCACCCAACTGCCTGGAAGTCAGTCTTCCACTAGCAGCCTTCAGATAAAGATGTAGAACTCTCAACTCTGCCTGTATCACGCCAACCTCAATTCTGCCATGCTTCCACCTTGGTGATAATGGACTGAACCTCTGAACTTATAAGCCAGCCCCAATTAAATGTTGTCCATTATAAGACTTGCCTTGGTCATGGTGTCTGTTGATAGCAATAAAACCTTAACTAAGACAGCTCCTAACAGCAAGGGATTTTTTCCTATGAGTTACCACCTTTGCAGCAGCATTATTTAATTAGCTAAAAATGTGGTTTGTTACATGTGTTACATTTCCCATAGAATTTAAAACTCTCAGTTAAATTCTATGGGAAATGTAACACATGTAAGAAACCACAGAAAGCAACTTAAGAGAGCAGAGCCAAATCACTAGTAGTGATAAACAGATCAGAGCATACCCAGCAATATGACCCAAAGTTTGAAATTTTGCTCTTGACATGAAAGTTAAGCTTTTTTAATTAAAAACTTAAATGTTTATTGCCTTATAATTATAAATATGCATTCTATTTATTATTTTATTTGTAGTGAGAATATGAAATAGTAAACACATAAATATCAGTTAAAATTAAAATATATTACCTTATAAATATATATTTTATTTATTATATTATTTATTTATAGTAAGAATGTGAGATAGTAAAGACAGTTTGCTGCCTGTAGTTCTTAAAATCCAAAACCTAACCACCTCTGCCTTTGCCTGGTTGAGAACACTAATGAGAAAAGCTGTCAGGTGAGCAGTGTGTGTTAAACTAAAGGGATTTTGAACAAGGGATTTGCAGTTACAAGTCCTCTATCTCATAAATATAACATTTATTTCTTAGAAGGGGCTCAGAGACAGTGCTGCCCTTGGTAAAGTCCAGTAGCTGATCAGTTCTGCCCAACTTACTAAAAACAGCATCCTCACATCAGGTATCTCAGGCAGCATCCCCAGCATTTTATGAAAGTTTTCCAAAAACACGATAGAAAAACATCCTATAAGTAGGCAATATCATATGCACTGATGAATTTTTTAAATTATCAAAATGGAGATGGTGTAGCTCACTGGTAGAGAAATTGTGTAAGGTGTGTGGGACTTGGGCTTAACTCACCAGCATCACATACAAAACTTTTTGATGGTGTACATGAGTTGAAAATGCATTAGAAGGTTTCAGTTGGGAGGAAGGAGTTGGAGAAATCTACTATACAAAATAGTGACTGTAGGTAACAATATATTGTGCTCTTTAAAAATTTAAGAAGGAGATATAAAAATTTCTCAGTACAAAAATAATAACTATGTGAATCAAGGTATATCGCTAATTAGCTAGAGCTCACCCTTCTGCAGTATACATGGTTTTCAAAGGATCATATTGTCCATGATAGGTGCATACAGTTGTAATCATTAATTTTTTGTTTTGTTTTTATGTTTTTTATTAAATATTTTCTATATTTATATTTCAAATGATATCTCCTTTCCCGGTTTCCTCTCAGGAAACAAACAAACAAAACAAAACAAAACAAAACAAAACAAAAAAAAACCCAACCTGTTCCCTCACCCCTCCCCCTGCTCACCAACCCATCCTCTCCTGCATCCTGGCCCAAGCATTCCCCTACACATAGAACTTTCATAGGACCAAGGGCCTCTCCTCCCATTGAGTAATCATTAATTTTTTAGCAAGGAAATAAATGCATCAAAACATGTTGGAAGCAATCACAATGGACAGTTCCAATTAAACAAGGGTGAAACTGGCCATTAATTGTGTGAGAAAGCTAAAAGTATGAACCTTATACAGAATTTCAATTTTTTTCTTTCTTTTTTTTTAAATTTTTTTATTAGATATTTTCTT
>NW_022196901.1:3074995-3095090 GCF_008632895.1 Mastomys coucha
TGTTTCGACTTCCATTTTTAGGTCCTGGATGCTTTTACTCAATTCCTTCACCTGTTTGTTTGTGTTTTACTGCAATTCCTTAAGTGATTTTCGAGTTTGCTCTTTATGTGCTTCTACTTGTTTACTTGTGATCTCCTGTAATTCTTTATGGGATTTTTTTGTTTCCTCTTTAAGGGATTGTACCTCTTTACCTGTATTCTCCTGTATTTCTTTAAGGGAGTTATTCATGTCCTTCTTAAGTTCCTCTATCAGCATTGTGAGATATGATTTAAGATCCAATTCTTGCTTTTCTGGTGTTTTGAGATATCCAGGACTTACTGCAGTGGGAGTACTAGGTTCTGATGAAAGCTAAGTAGTCTTGGTTTCTGTTGGTAGGATTCTTGCGTTTGCCTTTTGCCATCTTTTGCTTTTTGGTGTTAGATGTTCTTAGTGTCTATGGCTAGAGCTTGTCCTGTCCCTGCCACCCTGCAAGTCCCTTGCGACTTGTGGGGCCTGTTCCTCCATGCTGGCTACTCTGGTCTTAGAAACTCACCAGAGAGAAAATGGCGGCTCTTGCCTGAGTCTCTGGTTTAAGGCGTTCCCTGGAGGTAGGCCTTCCACTTGCAGGGAAGGGGCAGAGAAGGACAATGATCCTCTTCTGTCACTCGGAAGCTGAGAGGATCCTGTCCCTGCCACCCTCCAGCTCCCCTGGGACTCCTGGGGCCTGTGCCTCCTGGCTGGCTGCTCCAGTCTCAGAAACTCACCTGAGAGAAAATGGCAGATCTTGCCCGAGTCTCTGGCTTAAGGCTTCAAATTTTTCTTAGAAATACAAATGTATTTTCACTGGACTTCATGATTATCTTTGTGAAAAATTCATTTATTGTGCTTATACTTTTAGTTCTTTGATGATATGTTCAATATATACTGTATAATAGATTTATTGATCATATGTATTTAATTTTAATAAGTATGTTTAAATGGCAAAACAAACAAAACCAATTATTTAACATTTTATTTAAGCCTGTATACCAAAATTATACATTTCAATCTATAATCAATATTAATATGTTTTTCCTTTCCTTTTCAGAATCCAGTATGCACTCCATACTTATAGCACAGCTCTTCTTGAATTAGTCTATTTTAAGTGATCAATAGTAATATGCAGCTTATGGTTATCTTATTAGGAGGTGATCTGAAGTATAGCTTCTCAATGGAAATTTTATTTACAATTAACATGACATATAAAACCATTTTATGCATAACAGTGGTAGAGCATGAAAATTTGCCATTGACATGCTACATACTTGTGGAACTTTTACCCTCTATAGAACTCTTTTTAAAATTAATTAATTTGCTTATTTCTTACTAATTCACCTTACATCCTGCTCACTGCTCTCTCTGACAGTCACCCCTCCCACAATCCTTCCTCCATTCCCCCTCCCTTTCTTCTCTGAGTGGGTAAGACCCCCCCCCCCGGAAAGTTAAGTAGATTAGTTAAGTATAGATTAGATAAGATGAGAAGAGAACATCCTCTATATAATGAATGACTAATACCTCAGGAAATTCAAACAGCATTGGCTTAAGTGTTTTATGTCCTAATTGTAATTATTACTGTACTAGAACACAGGCCTGTTTAATTTTTTTTCATGAAGGGACCTTTGATATTGAGTTATTACCACTATAATAGAAAAATAACAACAACAAAAGATTCCACAAAGGGACCTTTGATATTTAGCTATTCAGTCTATGGGGGGGAAACAAAAACAACAAAAACATTTAAACAAACAAACAAAAAAATTCAAGCAAACAAACAAGGAAAATGTAATTTTGGCACCCATGCTGGTAGTGGTGGATCATGGCCTGCCATTTCTTAGAATTCTCTCTCTCTCTCTCTCTCTCTCTCTCTCTCTCTCTCTCTCTTTCTCTCTCTCTGTCTCTCTCTCTGTCTCTCTCTTTCTCTCTCTCTCTCACACACACAGAGACAGAGACAGAGAGAGAGAGAGAGAGAAAGAGAGAGAGAGAGAGACAGACAGACAGATAGACAGACAGACAGACAGAATGTTTACTGTATTTTATTGATTAGGGAACCAGGCTTCAGGCTCATTTCATACAGCTGAACAAGGAGCCAGTTTAATTAATTTGGTATAAACAATCTCTGTAAGGAGTAGTCCTCAGCCTGTAAAAATCCAGGGGGAGAAAACTTTGGTGGGTGTTTTTCACACACACTGTCAGCATTCACTCTCAGAACAGAGGAAGGCTTTGCCATTCCTCTGAACCTCAAGGTGGGTTTGAGGGAATTTGTCAACTTCCCAGGGAGGTATAACTTGTGTATTGTGGGGTGGCTAGGAGCATCTCTGATCTCTATCTACAGGAATCCCTTAATGGATTCCCACACCAATTATGGTAGCCAGCAATGCTATTAGACATTGTAAAATGTCTCTTGGAGGATAGATTCACCATCTAGTTGAGAACCAGCGACCTAAGTCATGGCTGTCACACACAAGATAAACTTTGCAGAAAAAGTTAATAGCATGAAAACAAAATCAAATGTATTAAAAAAATATTCCAGGTAAAGAGGATTTAATTTAAAAACTCCATAGTACTCTGGTCCACAACTGTGCCCAGGGCAGATCAGTCCCTACAGCCCCACTCCCACACCCCGAGACAGCTTGATTCATAGAAGGTTTGCCCTAACTAGGAACACAGGAGTCTCCCCTAGCCGGAGATAACACTGTTTGCCTCCCAGAAGGCCTGCTCTAACTCAGCTCTCAGATTTCCACCTTCCTACAAGGAGAGACAGTTTCCAGTCAGAGGCAGCAAGGCTAGTTAACACCAGAGATAACCAGATGGCAAGAAGCAAGAACAAGAAAATAAGCAACAAAAACCAATAACACTTGGCAACATCAGAACCCAGTTTTCTCACTACAGCAAGCACTGGATACCCTAACACACCTGCAAAGCAAGATTCTGACCAAAAATCCCATCCCATGAAGATGATAGAGGACTTTAAAGAGGACATAAATAAGTTCTTTAAAGAAAAACAGGAGAAACACGGGTAAACAGAATCCCTTAAAGAAGAAATACAGAAATTCCTTAAAGAAATACAGGAAAACATAATCAAACAAGTGAAAGAATTGAACAAAACCACCAAGGTCCTAAAAGTGGAAATAGAAACAACAAAGAAATCACAAATGGAGGCAACTCTAGAGATAGAAAATATAAGAAAGAGATCAGGAGTTACAGATGCAAGCATCACAAACAACATACAAGAGATAGAAGAGAAAATATGAGGTGTAGTGATACCATAGAAAATATTGATACAACAGTTAAAGAAAATACAAAACACAGAAGGCTCCTAACCCAAAACATCCAGGAAATTCAGGACACAATGAAAAAGCCAAACCTAAAGAAAATAGGTATAAAAGAGACTGAAGATTCCCAACTTAAAGGGTCAGTAAATATCTTCAACAAAATTATAGAAGGAAATTTCCCTAACCTAAAGAAAGAGATGCACATAAATGTGCAGGAAGCCTACAGAACTCCAAATAGATTGGACCAGAAAAGAAATTCCTCCTGTCACATAATAGTGAAAGCACCAAATGCACAAAACAAAGAAAGAATATTAAAAGCAGTTAGGAAAAAGGTCAAGTAACATATAAAGGCAAGCCTATCAGAATTACACCAGACTTCTCCCCAGAGATTATGAAAGCTAGAAGATCCTGGGCAGATGTTTTACAGATCCTAAGACAACAAAATGCCAGCCCAGGTTACTATACCCAGCAAAACACTCAATTACCATAAATGGACAAGCCAAGATATGCCATGACAAAACCAAATTTAACCAATATGTTTGCATTAATCCAGCCCTACAGAAGATAATGAAAGGAAACCCCCAATATAACTAGAAAAGCTTACCCAAGGAAAAATCAAGAAATTAATCTTCTCACAACAACCCTAAAAGAAGAGAACTACACAAACATAATTCTACCTCTAACAACAAAAATAACAGGAGACAACAATCATTGGTCCTTAATATCTCTCACCATCAATGGACTCAATTCCCCAATAAAACGACAGATGGTAACAGACTGGATATGTAAACAGGACCAAGCATTTTGCTTCATGCAGGAAACACACCTCAGTGACAAAGACAGACACTACCTCAAAGTGAAAGGCTGGAAAAAAATGTTCCAAGCAAATTGTTCCAAGAAACAAGCTGGAGTATCCATTCTGATATTGAATAAAATAAACTTTCAAACAAGAGTTATCAAAAAAGATGGGGAAGGACACTTATTACTCATCAAAGGAAAAATTCACCAATATTAACTCTCAATTCTGAACATCTAAGATGCTGGGCACCCACATTTGTAAAAGAAACATTATTGAAGCTCAAAACACACATTGAAACTCAAACAGTAGTGGAAGTCTTCGACATACCACTCTCACCAATGGACAAATCATGGAAACAGAAACTAAACAGAGACACAGTGAAACTAATGGAAGTTATGAACCAAGTGGATTTAACAGATAATTATAGAACATTTCATCCTAAAACAAAAGAATATACCTTCTTCTCGGCACCTCATGATACCTTCTCCAAAATTGACCATATAATAATTGGACACAAAATAAGCCTCAACCAATGTGAGAAGATTGAAATAATCTCATGCATCCTTTCAGATCACCATGGAATAAGGCTGGTTTTCAATCCCAACATAAACAAAAGATACCTCACATAATCATTGAAACTGAACAACTCTCTACTTAATGATAAGTTGGTCAAGGAAAAAATAAAGAAAGACTTTCTAGAATTAAATGAAAATGAAGGCATGGCATTATGGGATACAATGAAAGCATTGCTAAGAGGAAAATTCATAGCACTAAGTGCCTTCCAAAAGAAATTGGAGAGATCCTACAGTAGCAATTTAACAGCATATCTGAGAGCTCTAGAAATGAAATGGAGACAGAACAACAGAAACTGAGGAAATTAAAAAAAAAAATTATCAGATCCTACTACAAAAGCCTATACTCATCAAAACTGGAAAACCTAGATGAAATGGATGATTTTCTGGACAGATACCACATACTAAAATTAAATCAGGATCAGGTAAACTATCTAAACATTCCCTAACTCCTAAGGAAATAGAAGCAGTCATTAAAAGTCTAACAGCAGCAAAAAACAGAGCCCAGGGTCAGATAGTATTAGTGCAGAATTCTATCAGACCTTAAAAGATGTCCTAATACTAATACTTCTCAAACTATTAGAAGGAACACTACCTAATTCATTCTACAAAGCTTCAATTACTCTAATACCTAAACCACACAAACACCTAACAAAAAAGAGAACTTCTGACCAATTTTGCTTATGAATATTGATACAATGAATGTTCAACAAAATTATTGCAAACTGAATCCAAGAATAAATAAAAACCATCATTCACCATGATCAAGTAGGCTTCATTCCAGGAATGTAGGAGTTGTTCAATATACTGCAATCTATCAACATAATCCATTATGTAAACAAACTCAAAGAAAAAAAATCACATGAGCATCTCATTAGATGCTGAAAAAACTGAAAAATACAACACCCTTCATGCTAAAATCTTTGGAGAGATCAGAAATTGAAGGCACATAATTAAACAAAATAGAAGTAATATATAGCAAGCCAAGAGCCAACATCAAATTATATGGAGAGAAACTTGAAGCAATCCCACTAAAATCAGGAACAAGGCAAGCCTGCCCACTCTCTTCCTATTTATTCAATATAGTACTCAAAATTCTGGCTAGAGCAATTAGAAAACAAAAGGATGTCAAAGGGATACAAAGAAGTCAAAGTATAACTAATTGCTGGTTATCTAACAGTATACATAAGAAACCTCAAAAATTCTACCAGAGAACTATACCTGAAAACAAAATGACTGAATATAAAATTAACTTAAATAAATCAGTAGCCTTCTATATACAATTAAAAAAAAAGAGGCTAAAAGAGAAATTTGGGAAACAACACCCTTTGCAATAGCCACAAATAATGTAAAATTTCTTGGTGTAACTCTAGTCAAGCAAGTGATAGATCTATATGACAAGAACTTCAAGTTTCTGAAGAAGACCTCAGAAGATGGAAAGATCTCCTATGCTCATGGATCAGTTGGATTAACAACAGAAAAAAAAAAAGGTCATCTTACCAAAAGCAATCTACAGATTCAATGCACTCCCTAACTCAATTCTTCAAAGAGATAGAAAGAGAAATTCTCATGTGTGTATGTGATAACAAAAACCCAGGATAGTGTAAACAATTCTTAACAGTAAAAAATACTTCTGGGTGGCGGGGGGTGGGAATCACCATCCCTGATCTCAAGCTAGACTACAAAGCAATAGTGATAAAAAGCCAACCAACCAACCAAAACAAAACAAAACAAAACAAAATGTATAGTATTGGTACAGAGACAGACAGGTAGATCAATGGAATAGAATTGAAGACCCGGAAATAAAACCACATACCTATGGTTACTTGATCTTTGACAAAGAAGCCAAAACCATATAGTGGGAAAAGGAAAGCATCTTCAACAAATGGCGCTGGTCTAACTGGTGGTCTGAATGCAGAAGAATACAAATAGATCAATTTTTATCTCCTTGTAGAAAGCCCATGTCCAAGTGTATCAAGGATCTCCACATAAAACTAGATACACTAAATCTAATAGAAGAGAAAATAAGAAATAGCCTTGAACACATCCACACAGAAAATTTTCTGAACAGAACAACAATGACTCATATAAAATCAACAGTTGATAAATGGGACCTCATGAAACTGAAAAGCTTCTGTAAGGCAAAAGACACTGTCAATTGGACAAAATGGCAACCTACAGATTGGGAAAGATGTGTACTAAGCCTACATCTCATAGAGTGCTAATATACAAGGAACTGGAGAAGTGAGACTCCAGAAAATTAAAAAGCTCAAGTGGGATACAGAGCTAAACAAATAATTATCAACAGAGGAGTCTTGAATGGCTGAAAAGCACCTAAAGAAATGTTTAATATCCTTAGTCATCATGTAAATGGAAATCAAAACAACCCTGAGATTCCTCCTCACACCAGTCAGAATGGCTAACATCAAAAACTCAGGCAACAGCAAATGCTGGTAAGGATGTGGAGACTGAGGAATATTTTTAAGCTGGGCAGTGGAGGCACATGCCTTTAATCCAGCACTTGGGAGGCAGAGGCAGGCAGATTTCTGATTTCAAAGCCAGCCTGGTCTGCAGAATGAGTTCCAGGACAGCCAGGGTGACACAGAGAAACCCTGTCTCATAAAACGAAAAAAAAAATGTTAGAAAAGAAACTAGAAACACTTTTCCATTGCTGGTGGGATTGCATGCTGGTCCAACCACTTTGGAAATTGATCTGGTAGTTTCTCAGAAAGTTGAAACTAGTTCTGCCTGAAGACCCAGCTATACCACACCTAGACATGTACTGAAAAGATGTTCCACCATATCACAAGGACACATGCTCCAGTATGTTCACAGCAGCCTTATTTATAATAGTCAGAATCTGGAAAAAACCTAGATATCCTTCAAAGGAAGAATGGATACAGCAAAATGTGGTACATTTATACAATGGAATAATACTCAGCTATTAGAAGCAAGGACTTCACAAATTTTGCAAGCAAATTGTGGAACCAGAAAATATCCTAATGAGTGAGGTAACTTAGACCCCAAAGGACATACAAACTCACTGATAAGTAGATATTAGCTCCAAAGTTCTGAACACCCATGATACAACTCACAGACCATATGAAGCTTAACAAGAAGGAAGGCCAAAGTGTGAATGATTCAATCCTACTTAGAAGGGGGAACAAAAAAAAAAATAATCACAGGGAACGGAGGAAGGGAGGGACCTGGATGGGAAAAGGGAGGGAGAGGGGGAATGCAGGATCAGGTATGGGAGGAGACAGGAGAGAAGTCCAGAGGGCCAGGATCATGAATAGAAATATGTATCAGTGGGGGCTGGAGAATGTGTGAACCACTAGAAAGTCCCAGACACCTGGGATGAGAGAGGCTCCCAGAACCCAATTAGGATGACTTTAGCCCAAACACCGAACAGTGGGGAGATAGAACTTGAAGAGACTCCTTCCAGTAGATAGACATGGCCACCAGTTGAGGGATGAGGATACCCACCCATCTTAAATTTTTTAACTCAGAAATTTTCCTTTATAAAGGAAATGCAGGGACAAAAAAGTAGAGCAGAGACTGAATGAAAGACCTTCTAGACACCCTCCTGCCTTGGGATCAATCCATCTACAGACACCAAACCCAGATACTATTGCTGGTGCCAGGATATGCTTGCAGACAGGAGCCTGGAATGGCTGTCTTCTGAGAGGCTCTGCCATTATCTGACAAAGACAGATGCAGATACTCACAGCCAACCATTGGACTGAGTGTGGGGATGGAAGGGGATTGAAATTCAGTAGGAAGAACAACAGTATCAATTAACTGGACCCTTCAGAGCTCTCCGGGACTATGCCACCAACCAAAGAGTATACATGGACTGGCCTGTGGCTCCTGCTACATATGTAGCAGAGGACTACCTTATCTGGCATCAGTGGGAAGGGAGGTGATTGGTCTTGTGGAGGCTGGATACCCCAGAAAAGGGGGATGCTAGAGGGGTGAGATGGGAGTGGGTGGGGGAACAGCTTCTTAGAAACAAAGGGATGTGGGGGGTGGGTAGTTCATGAACAGGAGACCGGAGGTGGACAACATTTTAAATGTAAATAAATAAAATTGCTAGTAACAAAGCAAAATGAAACAAAAACACACTCAGACAGCTTTGCTGGTGACAGCTTGATGCAGCCGGATTCCCAGAGTTACACTTGAGAAGTCTTGAAATCAGCAGCCACATTTAGAAAGAGCATTTTAAGTGGACAATTCTTTCCTATCCTTGGCTTCTCAGCTCTCGCTGAACACCTTTCAACAGACAGACTGTAGATACTGTCCGTGATGCAGGTGAGTCCCTAAGGTCTTCCAAATCAACCTATTCCAGAGGTCATCCGGATAGGAGTTTGTCCTAAATGTATTAGATAAAATCTGCTAAGGCAGGAAAAGCCCGCTTCCTGGAGGTTGTCATTACTGTAATGTAATCAATGACATTACTGTAATGTAAGCAATCCAGTTGTTACTAATAAATAATGTGGTACTTTGAACACTTGTCTGATTTATAGGTGGGATTCCTTGGTGAGTCTTGTTGAGATTTCTTTTCTCTAACCAATGATCTCTCCAGCAGGCTTCCTCTCCCTCCATGTGACCATTGTGGAGTTAGCAGCCTTGGCAGAGCATACATTCTCCTTAATTCTCTATCCTTTATTTGTAGTTTTCTTCTGTGGGGCTCACAACCCTACAGTGTCTAAAATGTAGCACATATCAAAAACTGCTAATACTCTTTCAAAGCAGAGTAAGAGAGGAGCCAAGTTTCAGGGGTGTGCTTAATTTGAAAAATTGGTTAGGATCTCTTGCATGCAGGGAAGCATCTCGGATGTTTGAAAACTGACATTGATGTTCCTAGCTGGAGAGAGGATGCTGTTGACCACTGTTGAATGCAGCTATGTTGCTTCTGCATTCACTCATTTACTTTATTTTCCCAAAGGCATGCATTTTCTGTGTCCTTGCTCATCGAGGGGCATTAAAATAATGCCATGTCTCTCTAGTTCTCTGGCACAGGAGAGTGGTTAGAGAAGATCATGATGCTAGGGTACCTGGCGCACGGATACTGTCATACATCACTCTTATTCCTCCACTGCTGTTACAAATGCTAAGTGGCAGCCTCAGCAGAATTCTCCCCATGGAGTCTACAGCAGGAGCTTCCTTGACTGTTTAATTATCAGATCTGAACAGATGGCAGAGTCTGGGAACTTTCTGAATAGATACTTTCTAATCGTTCCTGCTATGCTTCCTAATTCTAGCTGGATCAATCTGCGTTAGACTCTGATAGTTATAAGAAATCTCACAATTTGGCCTATGAGACTATTACTGATTATGCTTTCTTATAGTTCAATATGAGGGTAATTTTCCTTGTCTGTAATACTTTTATTTTAAGTGACTGTGACAGATTGATAGCCTTGGTGGATGGATAGTGGAGTAAATAGACTTAGGCTCATCCAATGCTTTTGTGTATATTCAGCACGTATTAGAAAGATCACAGTTAGAGCTTCAGGTTTGTGTGTATATTATTCCTATAGATTATAGACTTTAAATTTTGGGCTGCTGAACACCTGTACTTCATGGTCTTGGATGCTGTTGTGGCTGTTGTAACATCTTCTTGAGATGATATGGTCATTTGCACAGTAATGGCTGTTGAGAGCTCAAGACTGGCTTCCTTTCTTTCTAAGACAGTTGGTCCTAGGCCATCTCAGCAGAGGGAACTGTTTCTCTCTATGTTAGTCTTTCTCAAGGCATTAGTCCAATGACCCAAGAGGGAATGCAAAGGTTCATTGATTGTCTCACTCCTGGACAATTCTGAAAAAAATACCCCAGGTCTGAAATTGTGTATGGGACTGGTTGAGGCCTCCATGGTGATTGTATTGCAAGCCATCCTCTCAGGCTTCAATCTATTTCAGGTGATTTTTACCTAGAACACTCACCTATGGAACTAATATGAAATTTTAAAGCAAGGCAATGTTTTTTCTTTTCAAATTGATGCCCCAATTAGACATCTTTCATCACCAAGTGAAATGGGTTACATCTAGTTTATTTGTTGGACAAAAGGGCCCCATGGAAACTTCTAAACATTTTGGCTATTAGCAAGACTATTAGTTGCTCTCTTCAAATTAGTGGTAAGGTCCTGTTATTGAAGATAATGCTTACATCTCCAACTGAACACAGAGTTGACCTGGTGCCTTAGTAGGGTCTTCATCCCTTCTGACTAGTGTTTATGACACTGGAACATACTCTGCATGATACCAGAGGAGAAGAGTAACCACCAACCCAGTAAAAGTTCTTGGACCTGCAATGATGATCTGCCTGCAGATTTGCTTGTGTAACAGTAGCATAAAAATTTTGTGAGTAACTAACATTATATGACTGCTTTAGGATCTACTCCATGAGATGCAACCTATGTCTGACACTGCTCTGGTGGCCCAGAACCTGGGATTAGATAAGCCTTGGGGCTTGGACAGAAAATAAATAATATTGTTCTGATAAAGGACCATAGTAATCAAGCGACTCCTAGTGGCATTCTACTATACCTATAATTTAATTAATTATTTTTAGTGGTTATGAACACACAATGTATACTGACTGCTTTCACTGGCCACCTTCCTGCCATCCCTGTTCACCTCACATGCCTCACTGAGTGAATTTGTCATTTATAGAATATTTAATTTGATATTTATCTACTCTTCTTACTTTATAATTTTTTCTTTAGGTGTTTATATTCTTTTAGTTTAAATTTTTTTTTAATGTGGTGGTTTTCCTTTCCTTTCCTTCCCTTTCATTTCCTTTCCTTTCATTTCCTTTCCCTTCTTTTTTCCTTTCTTTTCTTGCAATATTCTTTAAAATTTTAAAAATAACCCTTGCTAGCAAAAAGGCCTTTACCTAATAATCATAAATCTGAAAGAAAATGTTAAATTATTAAGCATTTCAAACACAGTGAGATGATTCTTGATGTTTTTGGAAATGGAAACTTTTCCTTATTTTAGTTTTTCAAGTTTACTTTTAGATTTCTTTTTCTGTTGTGTATGTGTGTGTGTGTGCCCATGAATCTGACACAGTGCAAGTATATGTGTGTCAGAGTACAACTTGCAGGAGTCAGTTCTTTTCTGTCACCAAGATTCTTATGCAACATGAGATTTAATTCATGCAGGTATTCCCCAGGTACAGGTCACAGTTAGGTGATGGGATCTCTGCTTTTCAAAAGCTTAAGTCTAAGGAGAAGACACTTATAACTAATTCACCTCCAAGTCTGTAACTCACTGTAGTAGTACATTGAGAATAACACACACTCTGTTGGTAAGAAAATGCAGGGAACATAATACTAAAGAAGGTATGAGAAATTGTAGTGGTTAAAATTTGGGTAATGTTTTTGAACAGGGTTATTAAATGATTGCAAGGCACCGGATGGTCAGTTTAGACTACGTAGATTGTGCCCACTCTGTTTCAGTGATTCAACTCTAAACATAAATATGTTAGTGGAGGTATATTAAAAAGCAGACAGCAGACTGATTTTAACCCTCATAAAAGAGGATAATTCAGCTTGTTATCTGGTAAGACTGCTGAGGAAGTTCAATGAGTAAAGGAATTAGCTATTAGACAGGGCGACCTGAGCTTGATTTCTATGATGTACATGGTGAAAGAGAGAACTGATTTCTCTAAGTTGTTCTTTAACATCTATATGTGTATGAAAATGTGTACACATGCGCACACCCCATGTGCATATGCATGAGAATGTGTACACATGCGCACACCCCATGTGCATATGCATGAGAATGTGCACACCTGTACACACCCCACGTGCATATGCATGAGCATGTGTACACCTGCACACATCCCATGTGCATATGCATGAGAATGTGTACACCTGCGTACACCCCATGTGCATATGCATGAGCATGTGCACACCTGTGTACATGCCATGTGCATATGCATGAGAATGTGTACACCTACGTACACACCATGTACATATGCATGAGAATGTGCACACCTGCGCACACCCCACGTGCATATGCATGAGCGTGTGTACACCTGCGCACACCCCATGTGCATATGTATGAGCGTGTGTATGTGCACACACACAGAGTAAATAAATGTAAAACCATTGAAATTAATTCATTAGTAGAGGGTAGGCAGGAAAAGAATGCACACATAGCTAAATGTCAAAGTTATGGGTTGAGGGTCTCCCTTCTTCCCTTGTTTTTCTCCTTTCTTAACTATTCAAGAAAGAAGTTGAGGCTCCTGTATTCTGTCATCCAGAAATACAATAACTTTGTGCCCCCTTTTCTTTTCTTATTTTACTTTACAAAAATGCCATAGAATGTATTTATCTCAGGAGTTCTCAGAAATCCTGCTGTATATTGGAATCAACATTATAGTTTCTTTGGATGCAAATGCTATTTCTTGCCCTTGCTGCAGTATGGTAGAACAAAATTATTATTCTCTATTGATTGTACATACTACTCATGCCTTTATAAAAATAATTTTCTAAAATTGTGCTTTAATTCTGAAATGGAAGTTTGGACATTTAGAGGGCACATTTTTTTTTTTTTTTTTTTTTTTTTTTTTTTGGAGAATTCTCTCTGCTCTATTCATGTTTGTTGTTGGTCTAACGTATACCATTAACTTGAAGATGCTGTTGCTTAGGGTAAAGCTTAAAAATACTGAAGTCTATTTAGGATGAAAACTGTAGTTTCTAAGACGTTATAGCTCTCTTCATATTCTATACATCACTGTCCTCAAAGGAGTTTTGGGAATACATTTGAAAGTAAATTTATATATTTGAGATATTTAACACAAATGATATAAACATTATGATCAATTTGGCAATGAAGAAAAGTTAAAAAATTATTTTCTAGAGATCAATGAGAAGGAAAACATTCAAATGAATCCAGGACCATTTGCTAAATAAAATTTTTCTTCAAGCACTCCATGATGATTGCATTTTACACATAAAAATCATACTTTAAGGCTTAAGCTGAGTCATAGATAAAGAGCTGTTAAGTGGCTAACAATCAATCACCTTTTGCTATAGTAAAGGATCGAACTACAGTGGTAGCATATTTTATGTAAGAACATACGCACTGCAGAGTCTGTACTGATGATAATGATGTAAGGTTGACACTTTTAGTCTGAATGTAATTTAGAGCAGTGTGGAATCATAGTAAGTCAAGACTTCAGTTATTTAGAACTTTTCACTATCTACCACTACTAAATCTCCTTTCTTTTTCTCTGGGACACAGTCTTTCTATACAGCTGGTTGTGAACTCTTGATACCTTCGTCTTGGTCTCCCAAGTATTGCAATTAGAGGTTTGTATCACCACACATGTGGCTTCTGAATATATCTTATGTTGACTTGGCTTTGGGCCCATGACTGGAAGTCCATGTTAGTTACATTTCTCATTGTTAGGATAAATTCCTTGTCAAAGCAATGTAAGGAAAGAAGAATTTAGACGTTGTCATAGCCAGAAACATGGAATAAGTAGTCACATTGTATCTGCAGTTAGGAAACAGGCAGAAAATGTCAACCTTCTTACTTTTCCATATTTATTTAGTCTGAAACCCCAGTCCACAGAATGGTGCTGCCACATTTATATGGACCTTTACTACTTAGTTAAACCTGTTTGAAACATCCTTATAACATTGAAAATCAACTCTTACAAATCCACTTCTTATCTTGACACCCAAACCTGCACTTTAAACTATAACATTAAATGTATGGTCATGAATCTCTCATAATGCAAATTAATTTAGTTAGTTTGCAAGAGTGTCTTTACAGTTTTAACTCTATTCCAAGGTTCAAAGTCCAGTTTCCACCTTGAAACTCAGATGATCTCTTAACAGTCAGCCTTCACTTAAATACCACCACCATCACCACCACCACCACCACCACCACCACCACCAAGAATAACTGAAAGGATTCTTCCTTTCTCTCTGGTGTCAGCCATCAGGTTAGCTAGAGGAGTGAATGTAAACATATCAAGAAGCTGTGGAGCAAGAATCAGATTCCCGTGGTACCCTTTCTTCTGAGAGTCTGCTATTGGCAGTTACCATCTCTCTGTGCTGTATAGGTCTCCCAACTCCAGCTAATATGATAAAGTGTGAAGCCTGAGATAAAATACAAGGAAAGTTGTGTCATAGACAGGATTCATGTTTACTACAGAGTTTGCAAATAACAAGTTCCTAAAGGTACAATTTATAGTAAGCTTACTCATTATTGTGTTAAACAGCTAAAGTTTACCTGAAGCCTTTTGTTTGTTGTTGAGGTACTTGGCTACTACTTTGAGGCTTTGAGAGTCCTGAATTCTTACTTGGCAGGTAAAAATTTTATGTATACATTGTCTGAGGTTTTCCTCATTGATAAATTCCATAAAGCTATTAGAAGAAATCCTGATACACAAAAGATCATCAAACCACAACCACAGAGAGATATGTAGGCTGGCATCTGCAGGAGCAAAAGCTGTGAATTTTGTGCCTGGTACTCAGAGATGATGAGATTTCACTTGGACAAACTTCCCTTAAGGTTTTAAGCTATGTGATGGATTCTGGAGGTAGGGTTCAGTTAATGCCAACTATATGAACTTACAAAAAGTTTTGATCAAGGTGTTAGTTTGTGACAATTAAGTATCCTGTAACCATATAATGAGTATGGATGACTATTTAAAGATCAGTCTTAGACAAGTCAATTCATCTTGGGTCAGTTTATGTTATTCATTCCCATAAAATTAAGAAAAGTTAGTGGCATTATGATTTCACTTTTGCAATCTATTCTTGAGTATTGTCTGCAGTTACTCTTCTTCCTGGTAAAGTACCATAGAAGGCATTGCCATTCCATAATGGCCACATACATTGCCACATTGTCTTACTTCTGTTTGTGTCGTGCCTTGGTAAAGTAATATTTCCCACAGTGACTTTGAGTGTGGAAGCAATGTAACATGAATTGCCCTTTTACCTCATCACAGATCTAAGTTTGCTCTCTTAAGAACAGATTTCAAAATCTTATTGATATTTTCCTTCAACTGATTGGATTTAAAATGATGGTTTTATTGATTTCCTAAAAATACACATAGAAGACTCAAAATTTTTTTCTGTTCACCAAATCAATATAACTCTGTAAAATAATGGACAACAACAACAATACCATGTTGCATATGCCAATATACAGTGGCACATGGTTATCATTCTCCTTTCAAATGTGGCCAATGATAAAACTGCAAGGAAAGAAAGTATTGAACCGTGACTGAGGTTCTGTAGGGAAAACACCAAATTCGGAAGCACAGGTCCAATATCTGGGCCTTGAAATAGCATCATATCGGCTCAAAGGAGCTTAAAAAGCTTTGTCTCTTTACCCGGCCACTTTTAGTAGCTATGTACTCTATTTGTACTGGTTCTATTTCAGCTTTCCTTGATAGATGTGTCCAGTTTTATTTCTGTGAATCTCTTTCCCTCCATCTCTCTCTCTCTTTCTCTCTTTCTCTCCTCTCTCTCTTTCTCTCTCTCTCTCTCTTTCTCTTTCTCTCTCTCTCTCTTTTCCTCCCTGTAAAATTTATTTATTTATTATGTTTGCTTGCATGTATACCTGAATGCCAGAAGAGGATGCCAGATATCACTATGATTATAAGCCACCATGTGGTTGTCAGGAATTGAACTCAAGACTTCTGGAAAAGCAGCCAGTGCTCTCAACCTCTGAGCCATCTCTCCAGCCCCTCTGTGTATCTCTTAACCCTTCCCCATCAGAGGGTCTTATTTTTACTTTACACTATTTATTTTTTGGCAGTAGGAGGCCATCCCCACAGAGCTATGCTGAAAACAAAAGACTTTGGAGTGACCTGTAGATGGCCTATCTATATGTTACTTCCTCATGCCAAGGCACAGGAATCATTGTGCAAGAGAAAACAGAAGACTGTTAAGAGCCAGAGGAGGTAGATGACTACTATAAAACCATGGTTTCTAGTCACCCCAGTGCAGTTGCACATGTGGTCTCAGAGTGGATATGACAGTGTGCACAGGGCCTATTTAAGATCAAACCAGACAAAGTCCCAGCTTGAAAGGGAGACAGGCTCACAATAACCTATTGCTGGCCATAAAGATACTGGGAATGATGACCACTGGAGGAAAAAGGTTTGGTTTTCTTCTGGAATGTAAACTATGAGAGGATAATCATACCTCAAAATATGGTTCTAAGCTCATACATATATGGCCAGCATTAAAAGACCTAGTAGTTTAAAAAACAAACAAAAACAAAAAAATCATAAAAACTTAATAGCACATAAAGTTGGGAGAGAAATGTGGTGGTGGTGGGGATAATGGAGGAATTATATAGGAGAGAATGGGATGTAGATTTTACCCAAATTATTCTGTATAAAATTCTCAATAATAAGTAAGAATTATCAAAAATAAATTATAAAAAATGATAAAAACACTGGTCTTTTATCTTGTTTTACTTTTACCTATTACAATGCATAGAATTCTTGGATAAATACCCTCTGTTTCTGAAGATTTAAATACTACTAGGATTTTGATCTGTCTGAAACTCAAGGTCAATAAGTGACCTTCAGTATTTCCACAATGCTACCTGAGCAAATGAGAGCTCATTTATCCACTATAGAACATCTACTCTCTTTCTTTTATTCAGGGCGAGCCTAGGATAGAGATAGAGAAGAGAGAAGAAAATTCTGGGTGAAAGCGACTGCTAGGTGTATGTTATCATTTATGGCAATTTTCACATTCTAGAGATTGTTCTTCCTCTATCTCCTTTGAGACAATTGTCTTTCATCAGTATTTATCAATAACAGGATCATTCTGACACTCACAGTCTGTTTCTTAGACCAAGACACTTTCATCTGAACTCAATTTTCTTCCTCCTGCATTGATTTCATACCTGTCTGTTTTGCTCACCATGCCCAAGTTATTTTTTGTAGTGAATTAAACAATATGTGTCATTCCATTAATTAAAACCCTTGGCTGATTTGTACTTTTTTATAATAGAGATGGTATAAATTCCCTGTGTTGAATTCCTTCATAGTTTGTTTGCTTACTATTCATCCACCTTTTTGCATTTCCTGTCATATACTCCTGGTAGCTTACCTTACTCTAGATACTGTAAACATTAGTAATTATTTTTGTAATATCCTGTCATATGCTGTACTCTATATCTCTGTACTCATGAGTTATCATTAAAGGTACAGTCTAGTTGATTAAATTTGAAACCTAAACTTGGTGACTGTAAATATGTAATAGTATCCATATTATTTAACCACTCTATGGCTCAATTGATTTTCATGTGAATGTGGATATTTACCTTGAAGAATTCATAATTCACATGTTTGAGGATAATAGTGAGTGATAGTAAGTGTGTCTGAAGCATAGGATTTGTAATATGCACACAATCTACCACTGTCACTCTAAATGCTTTCCTTTCTGGGCTGTCAGAATGAGCTTCTATATATTCTTTTTTTTTCTAACTTTTATTGCATTATGATGAAAAAAGTTACATGATTTCAATTTATCTGAATTTGTTAACATTTAAGAACATATTTTAGTTAAATAGAATTGAATCACATTCTTGTTCCCCTTTTGTACCACCATGCCTCCCATAGACCCCCCCTTAAATACCTACAATATCTTTTTTGTTGTATTCCTTAAAATTTATGAAATATTATAAGAAGAAAAATAAGTATTATAAAAGTTGTTTGATATAAAACAACAATCAATTTAAATCTGTGTAGATGCTCATCTACAGCAATAGTGAAAATACATTTTTCTCAATATAAATTTTATTTGTTTTTCTTTTTCTTTTTTTATTAGATATTTTCTTTATTTACATGTAAATTTCTCCATTCCGAGTTTCCCCTCCAAAAAACTAAGAAACAAACAAAAACAACAAAAACAAACTCCTGTTGCCTCCCCCCTCCCCATGCCTGCCACTCCACTCTCTCCCACTTATTGGCCCTGGCATTCCCCTACACTGGGGCACAGAACAGGGCCGAGCTCCTCTCCTCCTATTGATGATCAAATTGCAATCCTCTACTATACACATACTGCCAGAACAATCAGACCCCTCCATGTGCAGTCCTTGGTTGGTGGTTGAGACCATGGGAGCTCTGAGGGTACTACTTAGTTCATATTGTTGTTCGTCCTAAGGTGCTGCAAACCCCTCTGCTCCATTGGTCCTTTCTCTAACTCCTTCACTGGGGACCCTGTACTCAGTTCAATGGATGGCTGTGAGCCTCTACATCTGTATTACTCAGGTACTGTCAGAGCCTCTCAGGAGATAGCTATATTTAGGCTGGCTTGCCCTTCCTTCGACTCCAAACATATTAGCTGTATACTTAAACCTAATATATCACTACTAGTATTTTCTTAAATGAACATGAATATATAAAGTCTTTTTGTTTGTTTTGTATTTAGTAGAGTTTAAAATCTTGGCTCCTACTGTGGTACAAGCCCAAAATAAGAACAATTTTTAGACGTTGGGTTTCATTGTACTAAGGCTGTATTTCAAAGACCCCCACATCACCAAAGGATTTTACCTCCATCATAGCTAAGCTGAGAGTTGATAGATCTGCTGCACTAAGAAATGAATTGTAGGCTGTTACCGACCTGCAGTAACATTAAACAGTGGATAACCTGGAAAAATGAAGTTAGAAAGGAGTGCAGCTGCTAGAGAGAGTTAGAGATAGGATAGAGTGGCCACAGACATACCTACCCACGTGGAAGGGTAAACAAATTAGACGGGAGATATTACTGCTCAGCCATCTTGGCTCTTTTAATAATAATCCTTTGTTCTCCCAACAGATATATTACCTGGGCCAAAAACCCTTCCCCCAAAATACGTCAGTGTAACAGTCCAATCAGTGACTTCCTTGTTACTCTGTGGGGGTGGAGCTTCTGAATGTAACTGGAGCCAGGTTTCACTCAACAGGTGGGCAGCCTCAGCGCTGGGGCCCAAGTGGTTGCTGTTTACTGTCTGGGCTTTGGGGAGGGAGTCCACAGTAGGCTCAATTTTTGGATACAGACTTCCTGCTATGGTCAAAGCTATTTGACTTGGGTGAGTGACTTCATTCTCAGCCCACAGAGAACAAGTTACATTCATTTAAAAAATGGTGTAGGTATTAAGATGGTCTATCCATAAAGTCATTCATTAACTGTTTCAATGAACAATGGTTCTGCTTGGAGGGTGGCACAGACATTAGGTGAGGGTAAGCGTTTGGTTCATTAGCTGTGATAATTTGGAAAAGCATTCATCTCAGAGAAAAAGTAACTTATAAAGAACTCTTTTTCAAACTTGATACAAGAGTTACAAATGTCAAGCAAAGCATTCAGTCTCACTGTTGTTCTATTACAAGCAACCTTTGTAGTTAATCATCTATGTTTATTTTGGGTATATAAATACTTTTGAAATATATAAGCTGTTCTGAAAACC
>NW_022196901.1:3096570-3113856 GCF_008632895.1 Mastomys coucha
TGGGATCCTGGGATCCTGGGCTTGTTAGATCATCTGGGAGTGTGGCTTTCTCTGTGTGTTGTGGGACGTGCTGCACAGCTTGTGCCCAAGGTCTGCTCAGAACACTAACCCAGACAGACTGGAAGGAACCGGAGTCACTGGGCTGGCGGAAATCCTGTGTGCCTGGTCCCACTGGTCCCAGTTACTCCCAGTGTTGGGACAGATGTTGGTTCCTGCTCACCTCTAATCCTGGTGAGTCAGAGTGCCTGGGAGTGGAGCTTCCTCTGGGTGTTTTGGGACTGGCTGTGGAGCTTGTGCCCAAGGTCTGCTTTGGACCCCAGCCCATACAGACCAGAAGGAACCTGAGTCACTGGGCTGGTGGAGTTCCTGTGTGCCTAGTCCTGCTGGTCCCAGTTACTCCCAGTGTTGGGACAGATGTTGGTTCCTGCTTACCTCTGATCCTGGGTGCGTCAGAGCGCCTGGGAGTGGAGCTTCCTCTGGGTGTTCGCTTCTATATATTCTTAAAGACAAGTTAAATATCACCCACTATATAGAGTCTGTCACATCCCCACGAGTCTTTTCCACTACATGCATTTTCACTGTAACATTTATCATTCTTTATGAAGCTTCTTCCCCCCCAACCCCATTACTCTGAGTTTATTTTAGAAAAAGAATAGACTTTTAAATATTTTGTTCTATACATAGTAGATACTTAATTTGTTAAATGAATGAGTCAATTAAGAAATGTAGAGACTTATATGATCTGTGAAAAGCTTCTTACAATAGAAAGTTGCAAGTGCATACAAAACTAGAGGTGCTGATGAAAGCAATTGTCACATAATCCAAATGAAGCTCCACACACTACTTCTCCTTAATTTTTGACAGTGAATATTTTTGGCAAGTGTGTGTGAGTGTGTGTTTAGTGTTTACATAAGGATACCTGAGGACAACCCCAGGTATTTTTCCTCAAGAGCACATCTAATTGTTTCCTAATTTTTATTTATTTATTGATATTATGCTATAATTAACTCATTTCTCCCTTCCCTTCCCTTTCCTCTCTTCAAACACCTTAATATACTACTCCTTTTCTCTTTCAAATTCATGACCTCTTTTTCATTAATTGCTGTTACATGTACATATGTTGAACCACTGATCTAGAACTCTGGAATATATCATGTACCAAAGAGGCTAGGCCAACAAACGCAAGGAATCTACTTGTCCCTACCTCCCCAGCACCTTTCCTCTTTTGTTAAAGTTTTTTTTTAAGAGGGTTAAACTCAAGCTTATTTTCCCATGGGAAACTACAGATTCTAATTAACTTCTAACTAAATTGTTTAAGTAGGATTGCAGTGTATTGTTGTGTGTTTGACAAGATTTATTAGTGAAGTTTGAGAAATTTAAACCCTATTCACTCATTTTAAAAACATTTCCAAAAACCTAAAGTATAGTGTTTTTATGATACACCACTAATCATTCTCTTGAATCATTCTTTCACCAGGAGTTACAAAATACTAATTTTTCTCAATACACTTATGTTCCATTAATTTATTATTTATTCATTTTACATCCTGATTACAGTCCCCCTTCCCTCCTTGCCTCCCAGTCCCATCTTCCCAATCCCCTTCTTCCATTCCTCCTCCCTCTCTCCTCAAAGAAGAGGAGAAACCCCTCTGCCACTCTATCAACCTGCCATGATCCATCATGTCTCGTCAGGATTAAGTGTGTCCTGTCACACTGAGGCCAGACAAGGCAGCACAGCTAGGTGAAATGGATTCAAATGCAGGCAATAGAGTCCCAGTGAAGTCAGCAACAGCCCTCATGTTGGCGACACACATGAAAACCAAGCAGCACATCTGCTACCTATGTATAAGGAGCCTAAGTCCAGTCCATGCAAGCTCTTCGGTTTGTGGTTCCATCTTTGTGATCCCACATGGGCCCAGGTTAGTTGGTTCGGCAGAGCTCATGGTGTCCTTGATCATTCTGGCTCCCCTAGTCCTTCCCAGATTCAGAGATCGCCTGAACTCTGCCTAATATTTGGCTGAGTCTCTCTGCATCTGCTTCCATCAGCTGCCAGATGAAACCTTTCAGATGACAGTTGTACCAGACTCCTGTCTGCAAGCATAGCAGAGTATCATTAATAATGTCAGTATTGCCCAGTCTGGCCTCGAATTCGTGATCCTCCTGCATCTACTTCCTTCAGCATGTCCTACCAGCGTTTGCCACTGCAGCCGCATATGTAGCAGAGGATGGCCTTGTCGGGCATCAATGGGAGGAGAGGCTGTCGGTCCTGTGAAGGTTCGATATATACCCCAGTGTAGGGAGGGGGAAGTGGGTGGGTGGGAGAACACCCTCATAGAAGCAGGGGGAGGAGGAATGGCATAGGGGGTCTCTGGCGGTGGTAACCAGGACAGGAGACAACATTTGAAATGTAAATAAAGAAAATATCAAAAAAAAAAAAAGAAAAGATAAAAAGGAAATAGTGTCAGAGTTGGTCTTTCCCATGGGATGGGTCCCAAATTGGGCCAGGCATTGATTGGCTATTCTTTTAGTTTCTGCTCCATCTTTATCCTTGCACATTTTGTAGTCAGGGCAAATTTGAAATCAAAGGTTTTGTGGGTGGGCTGGTGTCCCTCTCCCTCCTGTCTGGCTGTAGGAGACGGCAACTTCAGACTCCATATTCCTAGCTGCTAGGATTCTCAGCTAGGGTCTCCTCCATCTCCTCCCAGGAGCCTCCCCTTCCTGTGTCTCTGGCTTGTTTAAGAGACGTTCCCCTTTCTCTTCTCTCTCTCCCAGCCATCTTATTACCTACCGCTGCTCTCCCCATATCTTACCCCTGACCTCTGCTCCCCTCCCTACTGTCTCTCCTACCCAGTTCCCTTTCTCCATCCACTTCTCACTTATATTTTTCATCCCATTTTGAATGAGATTCAAGCATCCCCCCCCTTGAGGCCTCCTTGGTACTTAGCATCTCTAGGTCTCTAGGTGGATTGTAGTGTGGCTACCCTGTACTTGATGGCTAATTTCCTTGTTTTAATAGCTGAGTAATATTCCAGTGTGTAAATGTACCACATTTTCTTTACCCATTCTTTGATTGAGGGATATTTAAGTTGTTTCCAGTTTCTGGCTATTAGGAATAAAATTGCTATTAACATAGTGGATCAAGTATCCTTGTGGTATGGTGGAACATTTTTTTTGCTTATATACCCCAGAATGGTATAGCTGAGGCTTGAGGAATAGTTTTTTTTTCTCATTCCAATTTTTTGGGGCACATATTAATTGTGATATTTTTATGAAGAGTCTTTTAACTATTTAGTTATCTCTGGGAACACTTTATAAAAGAAAAGATAAACATCTCATTCTTCCCTTTGTAAATGTTCAATGTACTGGCTTGGTATATGTGAGCTCTCTGCAAACAACAGCCAGTAATGTGCCAATCCAGGAGAGGAAATGTATAAGAAAATTCAGTTTTACATGACTCAGTAGCTGGTATTGGTTCAGACTTTAAGAGTCTGACACTGCATAGTATATTTTAGTTTATATTCATCACCGCAGAATTTGGAAAAAAGTTTCTTCATAATAATTAACAATCTCTTATATACACAGTTGCACACAGCTTAAAATGTGATTTCATTGAAACTCTTGCAAAATGCAAGTGATAAAGATGGGTCCTATAGATTAACTGAGAAAGCAGGCTCAAGGTAAACAATGCTCATGATGAGGGGAGCTAGTGTGGCCTAGTCATGATGATAGTACAGAATATAGGGCTATTAGCCACACTTATTCCCAATCTTTTCTGCAGAAAAGAGATTTATGTACTGCTGCCTTTGAAGAATCTACTATGTCTGTTTAGCATTCCTGGTTTCCCTAGTGCTTATCAGTGAGCCCAAGAACCTCATGCTTGTAATTGGTGCTCTAACATTATTTAATTACTTTGATCAGTAGTTTGACATGTTTTGTTCAGTTGCAATCAATATGCTTTCTGATATTCACAAATGTCCAGGTTTGGTTTTCCAAGCCATTCAGTGTCATGTTTTATCTAAACTCCTTGCTATCGGATATGGCATGAATACAGGATTATCACATTCATTTTTTGCCCTGATTCTAGAGCTGTTCAGCCCTATAAGATGCTCCACTTTTCCAAGACATAAGAATTGGGATTTGACAGATTGGATAGAGTTGCTTCTGGTTCCTGTTAGTGGACAGAGTAAGAAATACCCATTTCATTAAAAGAGAAACTAAACCATCAGTTCATAGTAATATTTCCAATAGAAAGATTCCAGCTTCTATTTAGCTATTTTGAGGTGTTATAACTCTTTCTTGAAAACCATAAACCATAGTTCGTATATTAATACCATCACATGTGAATTAATTTACTATTTTAAAGCTATTTCACAGTAAAGTGCCTAATTTTAATATTAAGAAAAAAATCAGAAGTAGATAGTGATTAAAGTAGGAAACCAAAAAACTGTTATAATGAAGTTAAAGAAATTTCAATATATAACTAGCTTTAGTTCTAAAATGACATGGAGAAATTGGGATTTATACCAAAGAAAAATCTTTGTGTATATTTGTGTATTTTTTGTTAAAAGAAAACTTTCTATTATGTACTTTATCATCCCATATATAGTTATCAAACCTAGACACTATTGTGGATGCCAAGAAGTCATGCTGAAAGGAGCCTGACATGGCTTCTCCTGAGAGGCCCTGCCAGTGCCTAATAAATACAGATGCTGATACTCACAGCCAACCATTGGACTGAGCACAGGGTCCCTAATAGAGGAGTTAGAGAAAGGACTGGAGGAGTTGAAGGGGTTTGCAACCCCATAGGAAGAACAACAATATCAACCAACCAGACCCTCTAGAGCTCCCAAGGACTAAGCCATCAACCAAGGAGTATACATGGCTCCAGCTGCATATGTAACAGAGGATAGCCTTGTCAGGCATCAATGGGAGGAGAGGTCCTTGGTCCTATGAAGGCTTGATGCCCAGTGTAGGGGAACTGGGAGTGTGTGGGTGGATGGAGGAACACCCTCATAGAAGCAGGGGGAGGGAGGATGAGAAAGGGGGTTTCCAGGAATGGGTGAGGGGGATAACATTTGAAATATAAATAAAGAAACTATCCAATAAAAAAATAAACATTTATTTTAAGATAATTTTTTATTAACCTACAATTTTAAGAAATACTACAGACTTCCTATGTAGTATTTTTAGTCATTTTGTGCTCTTTTAAAATAGTTTTACTATTTTTATGGCTATTTATGCATGTCTGTGTATGTGAATGTGCTTTAGGAGGTCAGAGTCATTCCCTGGAGCTGAAGTTACTTGAAGCCAGGAACCCCTTTATGTGTGTTCTGGGAACTGAACTTGAGACCTCTGTAAGAACAATATATGTTTTTAACTGCTGAGTCATCTTTCTGGTTCTACCCATACAATCTTCAGTCAGTTTCTTCTAACATCTAGTAAAAACAAGGGCAAGACATGATACTGATTTTGAATCAGAATGTTTCCTGCTACACTAGGACATCGCTGACACCCTTGTGTAGTCACATTCATTTCATACCCTTTTCTTTCCTTCAGTGTGTAATTATTCCACAGTTCATACATTGCTGAATCATATTATCCTCATTGTAGTTAAAGGGATAGTACTCAATTATGTTAATGCTACTATTATATCCAAACTGAAAATGTACAAAACCCCCAGAAAACAGTAGACTAATTCCTCTGAGGAATTGTTGATTTTAAAGTGACGAGTCTTCTGTGTCTTAAGAGACATTTTCCAAGGAGCAGAGGCGAGGATTAAGGTTGTTTTCCAGCCTCCTATCTGCACACTTCTTAGGTCTCACTGTGGTCTGTTGAAGAAAAATAAGAGAGACATTTAGCTCTTTCTCGGTACTGGATGCTTTCCGAGAGCCATCTCGCTTGTTCTCTTTCCTTAGAATCTAAACTGTCCTCTTTGACATCTGAGAGTTTTTGCACTGCTAGAGGAGTGTTCTATTTTGAGTTATTTCTCTTCAATTTGGGGCATTAGGGATTTTGCTCCTGTAGAGGGTCCTGCCTACCTCACTACCTTCAGACCTCACAAACATTCTTGCTTCATGGATACCTATGGAACTGCTCACCAGTGGTGACTGTCTGAAGTTCAGCTTTTAAATCCTGACCTTTTGAGGAAGACATGCTTCTTAGAAACTGCTGGGATTTTTGCTTTTCAAAACACACTACATTTGCCCTTGCCTTGTCTTCACTAGTTCCTGTGCATTTGTCAACCCTCCTGAGATCTTGCTGCTGTCTGGGTTTCATGTTCACGTGTTCTTCCACTGTGACACCGTAGGTGCTAATTTATCCATTTTATGGCAGTGTAATGAACATACCCTGAACTCACTGACTTGAAATAATACTCATTGTCTCACGGAGTTGTGCATTTGTGCATGGAGTGACCAGGATGACTTGTCTCTCTTTTGTAATGCTGCAACTTGAGATGAAATAATGTGAATGGCTGACAAATGAAGCATCTGAGAGGTAAAATAAGAATCTTTGAATTAAAAAAATTTCAACATGGCTAACTTGGTCTTCTGTAGGCTAGAGTGTCTAACAGTGATTGAGTTCTTAGACAACTTCTGAATTGAAGTCATGAAGATGATAATAGCCAGTTTTCCTAAAGATAGGGCCAGGAAAGCCTTGGCATACCATCCCTTATGCTGGCTGTATTATTCAAAACATTCATAGGCCATTCAGTCACAGTGGTGGGGGAAATAGACTGGAACTCTACATAGAAGGAAGTATGTAGCTGCCTTTAACCTACCACACACAATGTGCTAATTATTCTGGCAGCTTTCTAGAAATGAAAGCTTTATTAGATATAATCCATATATCATAAAATTCATTTAAACATCTATTTATTGTTTTGCAGTGTGCAAACCAAGTCTGGAAAAATTTCATTTTTCACCATCACAAAAATGAAACCTTTCACTCCTTAGAGAGACTACTCTTTTCTCTTAGCTTTCTATATCACTGGAACAATCAAATAGAACCCCAGTGCCATCATTGTCTTTAAACTTGAAATTTCTAAAAAACAAAATAATTCTGACTTTTATAATATACATTATTATAAAACAGAAAAATTATTTGTACATAATTTAATGGATCAGCAGAAGTGTTAGAATTTGAAATATGAATCAAGCTAATTAACACCTTTATCACCTCAAATACTGAATTTTGAGATGAAGAGTTTGGAAAATTATTCTTCTCTGCTGTCACTCTGTTGTGTGTTACAAGCTTCAAAGGAAATCTTGCTCCCATGTAATGAAGGCTTTGCATTTATTTATTGGGAATAAAGGCAAAAAAAAAATCCAACTTTGAAAATAAATCAGCATCTTTCCTATAATCTACTAGATGTTACAGGGAAAGAATTAAAATTAAAATAGTTTTAAGAAACTGAAAATCCAGTAGCACATCTTCTGTATATTTTGTACTAATGGTACCAGTATCCAAGTATAAGAGTTCAAATTCAAATACATATTTAAAAACTACATATATTCCCTACACATAGACAGAGTGAATTCTAAATTTCTTCAGTAAAATTCATGCTCATTAGGACAGGTCTGATTTTGTGCTTTGAACCAGTGCAACATTCTGAAGAAGAGAGGTAGATTTGCAGAGCATGGTGGAACACTGTCTCCTTGGTAATAAGAAGTGCATCCTGCAGAAATGCAGCTCCTACCCTGCTTTCTCTCTATACCTGCTCCAGCTTCCTGGTCCAGGGCTCTGTAGGCAGGCTGCCTGCCCCAGATGAGAAATAGAACACTCTAGCTGCCTTGTGTACCCATGCATAATTTTTAGGATAGGCAGCGTGCTTTGTTATTGTTTTATTTTTTGTCTTCCTTTATTGAAAATATTTTTTCTCACATAATATATTCTGATTCCTCTTTCTTCCATCTTCCCAGTTGTATTCCTCCCAGTTCCTTCCCCCCTCCCCTCCAATACTGATCCACCCTGTTTATCTCTCAAGCTTCTAAGGGATAATAATAAATTAAATTAAACAAAAACTAACATACTGGAATAGAACAAAACAAACAAGAAAAAGAACCCAAGAAAACGCAAAAGAAGCAGATATAGATGCAGAGACACTCATATTCACACTCAAGAATCCCAGAAAAACTCTATAGTGTGTGCCATAGTTTATACCCAAAGGACCTGTGGGGTAAAATGAAAGAAAAAATATAAATAAGGTAAATTGAAAACAATTCAGAAGCTTTGACTTGACATTCTGGGACAAGGAACCTCCAAAGCTGCCCTTGAGTTTCTTTTCTATTGGCCATTTACAGCTGGGCATGCAGCCTACTGTTAAGAGTGATTTGTTTCCCTATTGAGACTCCCTTGAAAAAATCCTAAATTTCATTTGCAAGTGGTTATAATTAGACCTAGCTTTTAGCTTAGGGATGGGTCATGTGTTCACTTCTCTTTTCAGCTCTAGGATCTCATCTGGTGCAGATCCATGCTGGCCTTGTTTACTCTATTCCAGTCTCAGTGAGATTACAGATGCATGGATCCAGTTGTTTTAGAGGGCCTTGTTTTTCTGGTGTCCTCCAGCACCTCTGCCTCCTTATGCTTTCTCTTCCACAGAGAATTCTGATCATCCACTAGAGGAAGGTATTTGATGGAGACATCCCATGGCTGAGTGTTCCAAGGACTGACTCTCTCTCTCTCTCTCTCTCTCTCTCTCTCTCTCTCTCTCTCTCTCTCTCTCTCTCCAAACACACACACCCTTCCTGGCTAAGGTTCTTTGTATTTGTTCCAATCTGCCACAGGAGAAAGAATCTCTGATGATGACTGAGCAAGGCATTGATCTATAAGTATTGTCAAATGTCATTAGGAGTCATTTTATTGCTATGTTCTTTAGTGGAAGAGTAATATTTGCTTTTCCTCTAATTTCAAGGTAGTCTCAGGTTGTTGGTCACGAAAGCAGTGTAGGTTAGGGGTTCCATCTGGTGGAATGGGCCTTAACTCACATCAGATATTGGTTGGTTACTCCCACAAGTTTTATGCCACTATTCCCCTAGTGGATCTTACAGGCAGCATACCGTTGGAGACTGAAGGCTTTGTAGCTAGTTAGGTTTTCATAGTTCTCCTTTGGTAGTGTGCAGAGTATGCTCCTGTACCAAAGACACGAGCACATAGAGGTGAAATCTCTACGTTGGCAACAGCTCAACTTCTCCATGTTCTAAGAATTGTGGAGGCATTGTCTTCTGCCACAAGTTTGTGAAGAGCGACCTACAGTTTTGGCAGCCTGCATTGTTTGGGAGTTTCTAAGGAACCCCTTTGGCCAACAACTCAGTTAGATGTAACCCAATCCCAGAACTGGAAGCTTTATTTTCTGAAAAAGAAAGATGTCTAGTTGGGATTCTATCTTTTCTCAGTACTTGTTGATTTCATGTTATATTATAATATAAAATTAAGAAACTCCCTTCGTGATCCCTGTCTTGTCTCTTTATTTGATCTTCCCATTCCAGTACCATGCCTCCATCCACCCATAACTATCTATTCTGTTTTCCTTACCATGGGAGATCTGTCTGTTTTAGTCTCTTAATCTATACATAACACACAGTGGATGTGTGGCTTGTTTATAAAATAAAGAGGAAGACTTCATGCCTACCCAATAGGGTCATCCTGACAATTGCAGAATGTAGCATGTGCAGATGTTGGAGCTAAGTACTAGAAAGTACTAAGAACTTAACAAACATTAGCTATACTATTATTAGCTAAGGTCGTTCATCGTATTAGTCAAGAATATAGGAGACATGGTGGTTACTGCCTTTAATTTCAGCACTTGGGAAGCAGACCAAGCAAATCTCTGAGTTCAAGGCCAACCTAACTACACAAAGAAACTCTCTCTTGAAAAACTGGAGGATAGAGAGAGACAGAGAGAGAGAGAAAGACAGAGAGAGAGAGAGAAAGAGAGAGAGAGAAAGAGAGAGAGAAAGAGAGAGAGAGAGAGAGAAGGAGAGAGAGAGGAATATTAAAAGGCCTGAAGAGATGACACAGTAGTTAAGAGATTTTCTGCCGTTGCATAGAATGCTGGTTCACTTCTCAGCACTGCCTTGTGGTTTACAAACATCTTTAACTGCAGTTTTAGGGACTATGATGCCCTCTTCGGACCTCATGTCACCTGGACCACATGAATACTAGGTGTGTATGTGGTATACTTTACAAATTCAGACAGTCGTACATACACATAAAATAAAAATAAATAAAATTTAAAAAGAAAAGTCTAGCTAAATGAGAAATTGTTTTAAAATAGAGTAAATAATATTTACTTATTTTAGCATACATTGATTGAAATTATTACCAGCTTTTCATTTTATTCCATAGATGTCTCTGGAAGATTGAGGGGATATTTGTAGTCTTGTTTTTATTCTTTTTCATATTTAAGTATGGCTTTCTTTTTCACATTAAAAGCTTATGCTCAGGGATAGTAAGACATCTGCAGGTGGAAAAGGATTACTTATCTTTCTGTCAATCTGTTTAGGAAGCATTATTCTGTGGGGGACCTGGAGCTTGCAGGATGCATTGGAATATAGGGCAATACACTTGCTCTGTCCCTATGCAGGGTTCCAGCATAGCTTTGGCCATTGAGCCTGTGACAGTCTGAACACTTGGCTCAGATAGAAGAGAAAGCTCCATTACTATAATCCTGTTATTCCAAGTGCTGCTGTTTGATCTCCTGATTTTGTTGAGAAACTTTGTGGTCACTTCATATTCTACCTTCATTACTGTGGGTAACTTCATCTGTTTTACACTTTTGACTTAACTTTTTTTTTCACAACAGCATACTGCCAGAACTCAGTTTTAACTCAAAGTATAAATGGGGCAAAGCTTTTGAGAATGATGACAAGGGGCATCATTTTCTCTTTTTTTTTTTTTTTTTGGGTTTTTTTTTTTTTTTTTGGTTTTTCAAGACAGGGTTTCTCTTTCTCTGTTGTTGGAGGTTCTCTGTTGGAACTCACTCTGTAGACCAGGCTGGCTATGAACGCAGAAATCTGCCTGCCTCTGCCTCCCAAGTGCTGGGATTAAAGGCATGCACCACCACTGCCTGGCTTCATTTTCCCTTCTTAATGAAAGTCCATTTCCCCCTCTTACATAAAAGTCAGAAATCCTGAGTTTGGAATTTCCTGTGAGCACATTCTTTTACCTCAACCTTTAGAAAAACTTTCAGACCTTTTCCTGTAATTAAAAACTTCTATCACCTTCTATTTTATCTTCATTCTCTATTGCTTATGTAAAGTGAGAGGAATCATACAAGCATTCATTTGCCTATGTTCTTGGCATTAGATCTCTACCTTCTTGAGTAGACAAGGGCACATAAATATCTGCACTGGGTATTCATTGCTTTACCTAACTTATGTAAACTCTTTGGAAAAGAAACCCCTCTACTTGTACATAGGTACTATTTTCTGTCCCATTATCTTCACTTTTCCAATTCTATCAGTAATTCCTCAACATTAAAATATTGCATGAGCTTATAGCAACTATTTTTATTGGTTATTTTATTTATTTATTTACATTTCAAATGTTATCCCCCCTTCCAGGTTTCCCCTACACAACTGCCCTATCCCATCCCCCTCCTCCCTATTCTATGAGGGTGCTCCCCACCCACATGCCCACTCAATACTGGGTCATTGAGCTTCAAAGGACCAAAAACCTCTCCTCCCATTGATGTCTGACAAGCCTATTCTCTGCTCCATATGCAGTTAAAGCCATGGGTCCTTCCATGTGTACTCTTTAGTTGGTGGTTTAGTCCTTGGGAGGTCGGGGGAATTTAGTTGGTTGCTATTCTTCTTTTGTTAACAAACAAAACTATATCTACTTATTTCTTCCTTGTTTTTCTCCTTTATATTATAGAAAAGCCTTTCAAAAGCATTTGATCATTGGTGGGACTCCCATTCTTCTTTCTTTCACGACAAAAACTATTATAGTCAAGCTTTAAGAATACTTCTTAGTTTCTGGGGGGGTGGGGAGAAGGTGATGGTTGAAAAATGATGTCCAAGTTGGTTAATACAATAGCTGTTTTCATTCCCCATCTCATCCAGTGGGAGTATTATCTACAGACTTTGATTTGGTTAACTATTTTTATTTTAAGAAGTTCCTTTTGGCTCCCAAGAATCATGACTATTGCAGGTCTCCATGGTTGTCACTTTCTCTTTTTTTGTGATTCCTTGTAATCTCTCCAAATTGCTCAATATCTAGAGCCAAAATAATTGATATCTACTTATGGTCACTTAATAGTATCCTACTCATGTAGTACATGCTATTTACCTAAAGAACCTTCAAATGTATGTCTTGGGCTAAAGAGCTTTTTCTTTTCTCCATAATCATATATCAAAACACCTGCTCATAATTTAGATGTGTTACAGAAAGGTTAGAATTATGTCTAAATCTTAACTCCTTCAGTCAATCTACCTTAAAATTCAACATCACCCTTTTCTTTGTTAGTTTAACATAATAACTTTGTCCTTGAATCAACCTGTCTTCTTCAATAAATTTCACTGTCACATAATATGAAAAGTAGGTTCACTCCTACAAACTGCCTTTCAAATCTAGGAATCTCAAATCACTGCTCCCTCATGCCTGGTCCAGGGTTCATATTTGTTCTGATTTGTGTGAAATACTCTCAACTAGTACTTCTATTCATATCCTTGCCTCTTTTCTTCTATTCCCAGTGAATCTGAGAGACTGTTAAAGCCATTTTGCATGACACAGACTTAGTAAGCACATGACTCTCTCTGTTTGATGGACCCATGAAAACCATGAATAAAGCAATAACAAAGTAGATCATGTCATTCTTATGTGACCTAAAATTTTAGTCCAAATCCCTCCAGTCATTTCAAGCCTTTGTGGCCTCAAATATAGAAGCAATACACTAGCTTTAGGATTTTCATACTACAGCTGATATTACCAAGACTAAAAAGGTTTATAACATTTTTAACACATGACCAGTTTTATAAGTAATTCAGAGTTATTTAAAACATTTTTTTCTCTTTGTAGGGAATATATTGAGGTATTAATGCTCCGAAAAATCTACTTACTATTAGTTATGATCTCCATACCTCTTTCTTTCGGAGTAATGATTTCACCCAATACTGAGAATATTAAAAACGTGCCATTATTGGGAGTTCTGTCTCTATCTAGCAAGTTAAAACAAGTTTGCCCCACCCCACAGTTACCAGAGAACAAACAGGTAGCCCAGCCCACCATATAAGGTAAGGGGCTGTTTGCCCCTCCCTTTCCCCTCCTCCTCTCCCTCCCCCTCCTCCTCTCTCTTCTCTTCTCCTCTCCTCTCTTTCTTTTCCTCTCTCTCTCCACATAGCCATGTCCAGCCTCTACTTTCCTATCTTCTCTCTCTTCCTCCTACAATAAAATATCTTACGACCATGCATTGCCTCCTTTTAACTAGACACGTTGTGATGACCCAGCCCCAGAGTTTGCAGCTGTGAGACCGGATCAAGAACTCCCGCTCACACCCAAACCACCAGGCTGCTGCTTCCTTTCCCTGTCTGCTCTCTCCTTTTGGCCCTGGAGCAGAGTGAACTGCTCCGGAGTCCCCAATTCGCTCTCAGCTCCTCTGCAGTGTCCAGTGTCGCCTGCTACTCCCAAGGAGCAAGAACCTGCAACTCCCCTTAGCTGTCCCACACCTGCTCTCAGAGGACGGTGGGACCTTGTCCATCCGGCCGGGGGTTGGGGGTGAGGCCAGTGTCCACCTGGCCAGAGCACTGGAACTCTGGTGGGACACACCTGGTTCACCACCTATGGCGTGGCAATGGAGCACTCCATGGCCACAGCTGTGAGTACTGCGTCCGACAATAGAACACTCAGAGAGGAAAAATATGAAATATATGGTTCAAAGAGTATAAAGGCACCAGGAAGTGGAATGGAGACATATCCTGTGTTCAAGGATATTTAATGGAATTAAGGGAGTGGTGACTTCAGTTCAAGATCCCACCCAGATAAGCTTATTCTTTATGCATTTGTATCTGAACAAGGTATAGTTATATCGTTGTAGGTGTTATTATAACCTCATTATTGTTTTCGTTTGGACATAAGGATTTATGATTGTATGTCAAAATGACAAGGGCAGATTGTAATGGCTCTTCTCAGCTGTGAACTTGACTATACCTGGAATGAACTACAATCAGAAATGTAAGATCCATCTGTGATCCAGACTTCATCCTTGTGATCAAAAGACATAGGCTTTTGATATGGATCTTGACTTGGGATGACACACACTGGATCTTGAGGCATTATGATTATGAAAAAACTTAGGTCCAGGTATAGTGGCACATGCTTTCAATCCCAGAAGACAGAGGCAAGCATGTCTCTGAGTTCAAAGTCAGTCTCTAGAACATATTTCTAAACAGCCAAGCTTAGGCAGTAAAGAAAGCCATTGGAAACAGAAAACTGTTCTATTATAGAAGATGTAATAGAACAAGAGGTCCATGTTCTAGTCCCAGCAAGCATCAGAACTTGGCAGCTTTGGCCATGTGTGTTTAGAGTCAAGAATAGAAAAGGTTATTGGGACAATTGATGCTGGTTAGCTGGAACTAAAATTAGTGGTGACTAAGAAGAGACCAGTATCACTGAGGTAAAATCTTTAGCAAAGTATTTTCTGAGAACACAAAGAAGCTATGTTGCAGTTAAAGACATTTTGCTGGCAACCAGACTTATTAACATGTAAAAGTCACCGAGGTGGTACTTGTTTTGAAGGCATGACTGCGTCATGGAGAGCTGAAGCTTGGCACTGTGAGAAGCCAGGAAAGGCCACTGGTGATGGTGCAGCCTCAGTGGCAGTGGAAGACCCACAACTGAAAAGAAGTTGAAGTTTGGCATCAAGAAGAGAATATATGAGAGACTATTGGTGAAACCTAGCAGGAGACCCCAGCATATTGAATGTGCCTGTACCATGGGATGACCACCAATAACAGCAGCCACAGTGGAGTAGAGTCAACCAGAGCCTGTAGTTCTACAGATATGAGAGCTGAAGAAGTGACCCAAGCCCTTGGGAGAGCCCAGAAGGTCATGTGTGGATCCTAGACACTAGAATAAGAAACTGTAAAGTTGAAGTTGCCTTGGGTACTCCAAGATGTTTACATACGTCAAAGCTGTGAGATACCTCTGTAGGAAAGCTGCTCATGGGGAGAGGAATTGGCCTAAGAGAATGAAGTTTGTTGTAGACAACAAAGATAAAAGCAGCTGGAGATCTGACATGGAGATGCAGAGTTTGGAGTTTGCCTAGCTGGTTTTCTGTTTTGCTTTGTTCCAGTATTTTCTTACTGTGATGTTAAAGAATGGTAATGTATATCCTGTGATGTTAGAAGTATGTGAACTCCTTTTGATTTTGAATTTATAGTAGATTATAGTTAAGAGATAGTATGAATCTCAGAAGAGAATTTAAACTTTGGATCTTTAAACATTGTTGAGTCTGTGATAGACTATGGGGACTTATGAAGTTGGAATAAATTTAGTTTGCATTATTCTGTGATTAAATATAGCCCCTATAGACTCATGTGTTTGAAGAAGTCTGTGGGGGCCAGAGAGTAGAATCTGGTGGTTTGAATATGTTTGACTTGTGGCAAATGTCATTATTAGGAGGTATGACCTTGTTAGAATAGGTTTGGCCTTATTGCAGGAAGTGTGTCACTGTGCATGTAGGTTTTGAGATTTCCTATATTTAGCTATGCCCAGTGTTCAATGAGAGCAAAGCTACTTTCCCTCTGCTGCCTTTGGGTCAAGGTGTAGATCCTCCAGCAGCATGGTTGCCTGCATGCTACCCTGCTTCCGACAATGATGATAATGGACTGAATCTCTGAAACTGTAAGCCACCCCCAATTAAATGTTTTTGTTATAAAAATTGGTGATGCTGTCTCTTCATAGCAATGAAACTCTAACTAAGACAGCATCCAGAATTCAAATTCTACCTTTATCTGGCTTCCAACTGTTTTAATTTTATATTATAAAGTGGAGTGAAAATTCAGATACATTGGAAGTTATCTGAGTGTGGCTTAATATAATTAAATCCTAAGAGTTAATATATTATCTCATGACACTTCAGATTTTCTTTAACTACACATAATTCATGATGACTTTTTCCTTGTGATAGAAATATGGACTTTCTATTAAAAAAGACAGGAGGATGGCACCTCTGAGGATGGAAGTGGGCTAGATGGCTGCACCAGTACCAAGGCTAAAATGCCCAGTCATTTCTTTTTAGTGAATCACAATGAGGCTTGAAAAAGCATTTGTCTTATTTTTTTACATACAAAACAACAATCAATTTAACAGTCTTATGTATATGCTTGTCTACAACAATACTGAAAATACATATGTTTTTCTCAATATAAATTTTAAATAACTCCAAACATATTAACTGTATATTTCAAAATAATAAACCACTACTAGTATTTTCTTAAATGAACATAAATATATAAAGTCTTTTTGTTTGTACAAGCCCAAAATAAAAACAATTTTTAGACATTGGATTTCATTGTAATAAGGCTATACTTCAATGACCTTCACATCACCAAAGGATTTTACCTCCATCGTAGCTAAGCTGAGAGTTGACAGTTCTGCTGCACCAAGGAATGAATTGTAGGCACGATTTTTGGATAAAGACTTCTTGCAATGGTCAAAGCTATTTGACTTGAGTGAGTGACTTTATTGTCAGCCCACAGAGAACAAGTTACATTCATTTGAGAAATGGTGTGTGTATTAAGATGGTCTATCCATAAAGTCATTCACCAACTGTTTCGGTGAACAATGGTTCTGCTTGGAGGGTGGCACAGACATTAGGTGAGGGTAAGCATTTGGTTCATTGGCTGTGATAATTTGGAAAAGCATCCATCTCAGAGAAAGAGTAACTTATAAAGTCCTCTTTTTCAAACTTGATACAAGAGTTACAAAGGTCAAGCAAAGCATTCAGTCTCACTTTTTGTTGTTCTCTTACAAACAGCCTCCCTAGTTAATCTTCCATGTTTCTTTTGGGAATACAAATACTTTTGAAATATATAGACTGTTCTGAAAACCATAGTATAGTGTAAAAACATAAAATAAACAATAATACTAATCGAGAGGCTGAGATAGGAGAAGTAAGATTTCAAGACCCTTATGTGGTACACAGCAAGACACTGCCACGAACAAACAAGCTGAAAGTGTATATGAATTGCATAATATTGGACCTATTTCTCCAATTACGAAATTAGAGAGACCATTGGATTACAGTCAATAAATTTCTTTTTTTTTTCTTTTTTTTTTTAGATATTT
>NW_022196901.1:3118994-3119414 GCF_008632895.1 Mastomys coucha
TTGTCCTGTCCCTGACGCCCTGCAAGACCCCTGTGACTTGTGCGGCCTGTGCCTCCCGGGTGGCTGCTCCCGGCTTAGGAACTCACAGGAGAGAAGATGGCGGCTCTCACTGGAGACTCCGGGTCAAGGTGGTCCCTGGAGGGAGACCCTCCTCGTGCAAGGGAGGGGCAGCTAAGGTCGCTGATCCACCTCTGCCACTTGGAAGCTGAGAGGATCCTGTCCCTGCCGCCCTGCAGCTCCCCTGCGACCCAGTCAATAAATTTCTAATTCCTCATATTTTTTTATTTCAATCGATTAGGATATGTTGGTAAGATTAACTCTCATATTAAGATATTAAGAAAAAACAATTGTCACTTCTGTTGTTTTTGTTTTAAGAGGTGGAATTAGGTTTGTGTAGATTTGTTGAAAGCTTACCTTCTT
>NW_022196901.1:3119967-3122157 GCF_008632895.1 Mastomys coucha
TGGTCTTCTCATTGCGTCCTGGATTTCCTGGATGTTTTGGGTTAGGAGCTTTTTGCTTTTTGCATTTTTGACTGTTCTGTCAATGTTTTCTATGGTGTCTTCTGCCCCTAAGATTCTCTCTTCTATCTCTTGTATTCTGTTGGTGATGCTTGCATCTGTGACTCCTGATCTCTTTCCTAGGTTTTGTATCTCCAGGATTGTCTCTCTTTCTGATTTCTTTATTGTTTCTATTTCCATTTTTAGATTCTGGATGATTTTGCTCATTTCCTTCACCTGTTTGATTGTGTCTTCCTGTAATTCTTTAAGGGATTTTTGTATTTCCTCTTTAAGGGCTTCTAGCTCTTTACCTGTGTTCTCCTGTATTTCTTTGAAGGTGCTATTTATGTCTTTCTTAAAGTCCTGTATCATCATCATGGGACGTGATTTTAGATCTGAATCTTGTTTTTCTGGTGTGATGGTGTGTCTAGGACTTGCTATGGTGGGAGAATTGGGTTCTGATGATGCCAAGTAACCTTGGTTTGTGTTGCTTATATTCTTATGCTTGCCCTGCATCATCTGGTTATCTCTAGTGCTACCTACCCTTGCTATATCTGACTGGAGCCTGTCCTTCCTGTAATCCTGGTTGTGTCAGAACTCCTCAGAGTTAAGCTGTCTCAGTGATCCTGTGGTTCTGGGATCCTGGGCTTGTTAGAGCACCTGGGAGTGGACCTTCCTCTGTGTGTTGTGGAACTGGCTGTGGAGCTTGTGCCCAAGGTCTGCTCAGGACACCTTCCCAGAGAGTCCGGAAGGAACCCCAGCCACTGGACTGGTGGAGTTCCTGTGTGCTTAGGCCCTGCTTGTCCCAGTTACTCCTGTTATTGGGACAGATGTTGGGTCCTTCTCACCTCTGATCCTGAGCGTGTCAGAGTGCCTGGGAGTGGAGCTTCCTCTGGGTGTTGTGGGACTAGCTGCAGAGCTTGTGCCCAAGGTCTGCTCAGGACATCAGCCCAGAGACAGGAAGGAACCTGAGCCCCATTTGTCTTAGTTTTAATTAAGTATAAACTTTTTACGTGTGTATTTTTTCAACATATGATGTTCTCTATCATATAGATATCAAGTGTAGTAGTAGGTGGAAGTATATTGAAGTATGTTGGGAAAAATAAATAACTCCCAGTAAATGTATAACTCCAGATATATGAATAGAAGAGACATCCACTAATGGCTACAGCTTATATGACTGAGTTTGCCAGTATATTTCAAAGAAGATTAGACGTTGTCAATTAATTGACAATGTCTGTCCATTGAGCTCTACCTCTGTCACTATGTTTCTGTTAATGTCAAGTTTTATTTCCATCCTCTTTTATTTCATGTTTTATATTTTCCTTGATGCTTCTGAGTTGTTGACAGTTACAGCCTTTGAACAGCATCCTTTTATCCACAAAAGGAGCCTTTGCTCCTTCGAAGATTTTACCTTAAATTTGAATTTGTCTTTTAATGATGTCATACTCACCTTTAATACTCCTTATCTCTGTGCTTTCTTTTCTTTTATGGCCCAAGTTTCTTTGATATTTTTCCCTTTTGTAATTTACGATGCTCCAAATTTCTATAGATTGATTTTAAGACTTTAAAAACTTCCCAGATACTGAATTACTGTGTTTTATTTTAAATCACTACTGACATCTTTGAAGACTTGGAAAACTTCCATTTTCATGTATCACTCTAATTTATATTTTGTAGCTATGTTACTTCAAATCAGTACAATCTTTACAAATATAATATGTTTAATATTGAGTGTATAAGTGGTTAGTGGCACATCGTCATTTATTGGCTCTTTGAGTCATCTTCTGGTTTACTAGTGTATATCTTCAAATAGTTTCTTTTCCATTTGAAATGGAATGTAAGTGATGCACTTTCAATAGCATTTTAAATAAAACATTTCCATCCTTTGCCAATTTTCCAGAATGGCAATTTAGCAGTCTATAGACTTTTAAGAGTCAGAACCATTTTCTTTTAATATTCACAAATGTTGGCAGAGGCTATGTAGTGTTTAATTCAGTCAAGGAGCAGAAACAATGACCACAGCACTTTTATTCCCTCTGTAGGTAAAACATTTGTTCATCCTTGCTATTTCTGACTGGATAGAACAGCTTTACCAGGTTGCACTGAGATGACACTTTTCTGTAAATAGTTTTTATATATATATATATATAT
>NW_022196901.1:3122167-3132373 GCF_008632895.1 Mastomys coucha
ATATATATATATATATATATATATAAAATTGTCACCTCTCTTTCCTCTGACATGATGAAGAATTCTCTGTCTTGCTTATCATTTAAAAATAATAAGTCAAAACAAATGATTTTTATTTGATTTTTAAAATGTATTTATTTCATTTATATTTCCTTTGATATATATTTATGTCATTATTTTTCATAAGTTTGGCCTTACTTTCACACTTAGTACCTGGGGTGTTAATTTTTTTTTAGATGTAGCCACAATAATATCAGTTCCCTCAAAATGTCCATTGCTACAGTCATATATGGCAAAAATATAGGAATAGCACCACAGCACAGAAATGACTACAAAATGAGATACAGACTGAAGGAAAAGAACACATCATTTGATACACAATTCTTCTCCACAGTATTGTGTCAGGAGCCATAACAGGACAAGCTAGTAACTAGCAGGTGATCGTTCTGAAATGCCTGCTTCGGATTATTATATAATCTGTGACAGGTGAGCCCTTATTAAGCAAGGTTGTAAGGGACTAATTTTAGGAGAGATTCCTGCTATTAATATGCTCTTCTTGTTATTATTATACATATATAATAATTACTAAGTAATAGCACACCCCTTTGAAGCAGATCTCTGTAGATCCACAAAGTTGTACTGTCTTATAGTGATGCTATAGATAAATAGATGGCTTAAGACTTTATGCTGATCCTATAAGAATTCCTAAAATTATATCAGTGATTATTAAGCTCTTTTATAATGGGACTGCTGGTAGGTTCTTTTCTGATCATCAAAACTGCAATGAGAACTCTGCCAGTCTCCCAAGTGTCAGCAGTTAATTGCTCTTAGATGGTAACCAGACTTTCTCCTACTCAAAGGACATTACAAGAGGTTGTAAAACAATTAACCAAAGGTCATAAAAGGGGAGTAACAATTTATTATAGGTGCTAGGACAGAAGATTAAAATATTGAGTGGGTTTATGTATACAAAACCTTATTTAAAACTTAGTTATGGTTTTAAACCCTCAGTGACCCTGTGGCGCTGAGACACGTGATGGATGTTTAGCTAGATATACTCCTAATGGATATGCATGTAAATATTCGCTGTTGTAAACTATTTCAATTTATGATTTGATTTTCTATGTGAACTTTTGATGAACTTTTTAATGTGATCATGTATTCTGAAAGATGCCTAAGGGCTGAGGACAAAGAGAAGAGTCAGAACTGGAGGACTGAGGTGAGAGGAACGGAGGTGAGAAGAACTGAGCTGAGAGAGGAACTGAGCTGAGGAGGTTTTTTAGAGAGAACACTTTTTAGATTAGAAGAAGCAGAATGGAATAACTTAGAAACTATAGGTAACATAAAATACTAAGAGAGTAATGTAAAGAATGCAGAGGAAAAGAGGAAAAAAGAAGATGCTGCAGAGAGCAGCAGAAGCAGGCAGGCTTCTCCTTACCACGGGACACAACAGGTCCCATCGTAAGAACAAGGCAGGCTCAGTCTTATTAAAAGAAACAAAGCTTTTTTCTTACAAACATGGTTTAATTCATTTAGCATTAAAAGTGTAGAATAAATGTTCTACCCTTGTAGAAAATTTCTCAATGTAATACAGATTGGAGCTCCATTTTTCATGCGGAATGAGTGAGTTCTTTCTGCACTGGTGCTTGGTCTTTTGTTCCATATGCATATGTAAGTATGTGCATAAGTAATTGTGAGAATGCATGCAAGCTGCGCCCAACTGGTTATGAATGGATATGTGTAAATGAAAAAGTGAGCATGAATGTGTATATGAATTTATGTGAGATTATTTATATTTGTTTATGTAAATTTTTTTCCTTCTGCAAGTGTTATTTTTTTCTTCTGATTCAATAGAAGTTTATTGCTCCAAACTTCCCCCTAGTCCCATAAGCAAGAGGCATCTCGACAATAGGGAAAAGCTTCTAGCAATCAATCCTTTACTTAATCTGCTGTTTTAGGATGAGGTGCTAAGTGTCAGAAACTACAGTTTCTGGCCTCAGAGGATCACAGAAGGCAGGTCAGCTATAATAGCATAGCAACTTAGACTTAGATAAGTAAACTTTTTATTATACAGCAACCCTAAATTTCTCTTAAGACCAAGTCTTACCCCAGATATCATAAGACTAAGTTTTACCCCCCTGCCTCTGCTCTTCCCTCTCCACTGCCTCAAGAAGAACTGACAAGAAAGAAGAAACACCTTGTCAGGGCTGGCTCCAAGCAGTGTTGCTCCAGGCATGATAACAACAACAACCACAAAAAAAAAAAAAAACCCTCTACAACCTGTGTTAATTAAAAGCAATGATGAATAGAATTGTGTCGGCAATGGAAAGACAAAAGATAAACATCTTAAAATCTATACTCATAGCAAGATAGGGCCATGAGGGAACACCAACAAGGACACACTTGACTGCATCCCTGAGAGATGTGGAATGTAATGCTTAATGTAATAGTCCCACACCTGAGCAATATGAAAATCAAGCAGAAGAGTTGTATACAGCTAAAGATTTGCATTTAAGAGCAAACTGAAGGGGGAATAAACTAAGAAAAATGATTCTTAGCTTAGTAGTTTCAACATTATTAAGAATAAACTTTACAGAGAAAAGGTAAGCATAAATGAAGAAGCTCTACTAGTTCAATATTTTCCTGTAAAATCTATTATTTCAGTTAAATTTTGAGTGGCATAGTTATACATACATTGGTGTGGTGGTTGGTTTAAGAATGGTCCCCATAGGCTCAGATGTTTGAGTTCTTAGACATCAGGGAATGCCACAACTGAGTGCCACATCAGGGAGTGACTTGTCAAAACAGGTGAGACCTTGTTGGATGAAGTGGGTGTGGTCTTGTTGGAAGAAATATGTCACTAGGTTCTCCAAAGCCCAACCTGGTCCAATGACTTTAACTTCTTGTTGCCTGAGGATGCAGATGTAGAACTCTCAGCTACTCACCCATCACCATGTCTGCCTGCATGCTGTCATGCATCCCACCATGATGATAATGAAATACACCTTTGAAACTATAAGCCAGCCCCAATTAAATGTTTTCCTTTATAAGAGTAGCTGAGGCCCTGGTGTCTGTTCATAGCGATGGAATACTGACTAAGCTACTTGATAAAGTAGTAGAAAAAAGCAGAATTCATTTTCATTATGTTGTAACCAATGTTAGCCTTACATCCTCTCGAATACAAGTAAGTTATACCTATAGAAACACATAAAAATATCTACAACTTAAATCTGAAGCCAAGTATAACATGAGATGTTATAGTTCCATGATGTTTGGCTTGTAGAGTATTCAATAAATGTGCTTTTTAGCCTCTTTCCCCTTCAAGGACACTTTTATGGTTTCGTTTTCCCATCTTCTCGATCCTGAAGATAATCACTAAAGAGTTCTCTCTAAACAGCTCTCTATGTACCCACAAGTCATATACTTACATAATCCCTAACTAGACTATGTAGGTAATGCTTTTTTCTGTATTTTAGTTAATTTACATCAAGACTACTTATGAAAACATAATTGATAGTTGGGAATAGAATTACTAAAACGAGAGTATTTTCCCTTTTTATTTTAGTGTGTATCAGTAGTTTTAGGTGCCTTCCCTATTATGGCATTTGTCTTTTGCAGTTCCTATTATTTTGCCAGATCAAAATCTATCTACGCAAAGATGAAACAAGTTGGTTGAAGAGAAACTTCAAAAAAATTAAATTGGTAACACTTAATATTTGGGAATTTCAGCTGTTTTATATGAGTAAAATTTTCTGTCATTTGATTTATGTATGAAAAGGAATGTCTATGCAGTTATCCTTTAAATAGTATATTAGCTCTTTATAAAACATCTCATGTTTATACACAAGACAACTGGAGTCATCTATTTCAAATTTGCTTCAGGAAGGGAAATGAACCTAGAGTTAAAGTTAAATGATGGATTGTCTGATAAATGATTATGTGATAATGTCTGTGTTAGTAAGTAGCACGTCATAGCCTGACACAGTCCCAGTGCCTAGTTTATGTTTCTAATATTTAATGGGTGTATGAGATTCACCCATGTTCAGAATAGATCATCTGCAGAATCAGAAAAGGGAGTTAGAGATGTATTCATTGCAGATAATTCAGAGTTCCATTCATAATCTTCCAGGGCTTCTTTGTAGATTAGCTGTTGTTGAAGGTGTGATCTCAGTTAAACTATTTCTACAGCTAAAAAATCTTCCCAATATCATTGTTGGTCAGTGCGATTGCAGACTGCACTCTTCTCTAGTGGATGGTGTCTTTTTAATCAGTTAGATAATTTCAAGGAATACACTCAAAATTTTCCCATATATCCTACATTCTTTTACTCTGGTTTCATTGAATATTATTTTATTTTGTATTATAATTAATTCCTCTTAGCTTGGAATTGGATTTTGTATTCTCTTCAGATAGTCAAATATAGCATAGAGAAATGCTTAAATTATCCAAAGATTACATTTTTGCCATTAATGTGAGTTTTGCAAAATTGTTACTTAGTATTGCTCATAATTTTCTTATTTTTCTTCCTTTCTATCTTTTACTCTTTCTTTCTTTCTTTTCTTTTTCTTTTTCTTTCTTTTTTTTTTTTTTTTTTTTTTTTTTTTTTTTTTTTTTTTTTTTGAGACAAGGTTTTTCTGTGTAGCCCTGGCTGTCCTGGAACTCACTCTGTAGACCAGGCTGGCCTCGAACTCAGAAATCTGCTTGTCTCTGCCTCCCAAGTGCTGGGATTAAAGGTATGTGCCACCACTGTCAAGCCATAATTTTCTTGTTGGAAGTATAGCTTTACTATTTTCTTTCTGTCTTGAAGAGGATCATCATGGGTACACTAATGAAATTCTACATTGATCATATTCTGCTTCTTATTTTTTTAATTAACAAGCATCTTAGAAAAATAAAAAAATAATAAGATAAACTTATTTAGAGAAAGCTCATCACAATTTTCATTAATTTTATTTGTACCTCTGATTTTAGAAATTTAAAACAGTTAATAATTGCTTATGTAAATTTTGCTTATTCTAGTTATATGGTCATAATAAAAATTAACAATCTCAGTCTATAGGTTTTGTAAAAATAACTTTTAAAAGTAATTAAAATTAATGTGTTTAGAAAACCTTTCCCGTTCTTTAAAATGAGAATACGATAGTTGAATAGATTATCATAATGGGACAATTTAAGAACGTATAGTCTGCATATCTATTCTTTCTGATAGACACCTTTCTATGTGTCATGTACTTTCTCTTGCTTTTCAGAACTTTTCTTAATTTTGCAGCAACAATACCTTAATGAAAACCACTTCTTATGATTCAACTAGAGGCTATTGACCCCCTGCAGCCCCAGCATGGGGAAAGGTCAGACATACTGGAGTTGGCCTCTGCCCCCCTTATCACTTGCAGAGATTGTTCACAGGTGGACACGGGTTCACAAACAAATTCTTTATTAAGGAAGAATTTGTTAATTTTGGCTATATGATTCCTTTAGAAATAACAAAATATGCAGAATACTCTAGATTTTTTTCAGTTAGAAGCAAATTACTTCTCATTATGATAAAATTCAAGCCTAACAAAATTTTAATGACTTCTCTAAGTCATCAAGTATTCTATCTTAAAGTATTTTCATATTACTTTAGTGAGCCTTTTGGGTCTAATACTTTGGATACAAGCTAAAAGGAATGTTTAATTCTCATCAATATTAGATTTCTTAGTCCTTTGAATCAAAGCAAGTTTTTGTAGATGTGAAAACAAGCTTACAAAGTACGAGTTAAGGCTCTTGACACATTTTACGCATTAATACAAATAGTTCCTGACTCAGTTATTAGCCATCCATAGTTCATTTGAATTTCTTTGTTATGAAAACTTTCTCAAGCATTTTCAGAGAGGCATATTGTGACAAAGGCAAAAGTGACAAACTCCTTTTCTTTCTATATGCCTTCTGGAGTTACACTCATGTGTCCCATATTCTCAACATATCATTTAGTGTCTTAACATTTGTTATAAACAGATAGAAAAACATGATTATTTTTTAATTGAGAAAACTGCATTATTTTAGAGTCTGTTGTTTTTCATGGCTTCTGTTGAAGTATTTAAAATTTATTTAGCAAAGCTTGTAAAGTCACACTTCATGTATTTTTAAAAAATTAATCATTTTGTGTCCGTGGGTAAGAAACAATGTGCTTCCAAAGACATTAATAATTGCATTTCTTGTCATGAATAATACATTTATGTTCTTTGCTGTATTTTATCTGATAATGTATGGATGCAGCATGTTTACTTTTTGCTTGCATATTGTGGCTCTCTTGATGTATTATGTATAAGCATTTAGTTTCATTTATGCTTTTAGTGTCTATGATCAAGTCAGCCTCTAGTGAAGTTGAAAAAGTAAAACTGTGTTTAGAGAAACAGCTCTTTCTTCAAAGACAAGTCTGGTCCTGACTTTTACTAGTATGCTCTTACCCTAGCAACTAAAATACTAGTTCTGTAAATTATACATTCAACTATTTAAAATGTTATAAATTGAGCTGGAAAATAATTGTACAAACATACACATATGTATATATAATTCTCTTGCCTTGATGGATATGAACTTATATTGAATGTGTAATGAAATACAAGACCAAATGACCAGATTATGGTTAGAAATTCTTGGAATGCTTAATTTTTGACAAAGCCATTGAGGCATGTATGAGGCCTGTGGATTCAGTGTTCTCCCAGCAATTCCCTTCAGAGTCATAGGGTACATGGTGTCTTATACACATGTGTGTATTCCATTTCCCAGATGCAAGCTTAGCTAATTCTGAAGTTTTGACTTCTCAGGATCTTAGTTCTGCAAGTTCCTTACCCTCCCTATGTGGAAAGGCAGGCTTGGAAGAGGCAAAAACAAACTCTTAAGGTTCTTTCTCAGCCCAGTGACTTTCCTGGTTACATAGTATTACTAAAGTGAATCTCAGAAACTCAGCTTACATTTGTTTTGCATTATGGTTGCATTGCTTCAAAAGTTAAATCCCTGTAGTCTGAAGCTTAGAGCACCATGTGGCTATCTGCAGACACCTTACATGCAATGCAATAATCAACAATTTGCATGTATTTAGCTGGGTTTATAACTCCTATGTTCTCCCATTCTTTATTACTTCTTTTCAAACTGAGCTTTTCTTTTTTCTTTTCTTTCTGGGTGATTTTTTTCTTCAAGTCTTTTTTCTACAATTTACATTCTGATTGCAGCCACCTCCTTCCTCTCTTCCAGTCCTGCCCTTACAAATCACTTCCCCCATGATCACCTCTTCTTCTCCTCAGAGAAGGGAAAACCCCACTTGGGTACCAACCCAACCTGGGACATCTAGTCTAGCAGGACTAGGCACATCCTCCCCTGCTGAGGCCCAGTCAGGCAATCCAGGTAGTGGAAGGGCATCCAATGGCAGGCAACAGAGGAGTCTGAATAAAAGACAGCCCCAGTTCCAATTGTTAGGGGACCCACATGAAGGCCAAGGTGCATATTTGCTACAAATGGATAGGATCCTAGGTTCAGCCTCTGCATGCTCTTTGGTGGTTCAGTTTCTGTGAGCAACTCAGGGCCCAGGTTTATTGGCTCTGTAGGTCCTCTGGCTCCCTCAGTTCTAACCCCATTCTTCTATAAGACTCCCTGAGCTCTGCCTCCTGTTTGGCCATACATCTCTGCATCTATTTCCATCTGCTGCTGGATGAAACTACTCAAGAGACAGTTATGTCAAGAGACAGACTCCTGTCTGCAGGCTTAGCAAAGTATCATTAACAGTGACAGTGGTTGGTTTTCTTACATGGGAAGGGTCTCAAGTTGGGGCAGTCATTTGTTGGCTGTTCCCTTAGTCTCTGCTCCACTTTTATCCCTTCATATCTTATAGGGAGGACAGCTTTGGGGTTGAAGGTTTTGTGGGTGAGTTGATGTCCCCTTCCCTCCACTGGAAGTCCCATCTGGCTATATGAGGTGGTCACTTCAGTGTCGATGTCCCCCGTTGGTAGGATTCTCACCTCCATTGACTTACCTGTAGCAGGTTTCCAGCTAGTTGCAGAGATGGCCACTAGTGACTTCCATTCTCGCTCTCAGCCCTCTCCTTTGTATCCTCTCTGGTGCTAGCTATCACAGTGAGTTCCAGGAGCAAAGTCTTATGTTTGATTTGGGTAACTGCTTTCCAGAGAGTAGAGCCTTGCTTCCTACTCCACACTCTGAGGTTGGCCCCTTGACTACTTGTGAACACAATTCAAGCAGCTCAGGCTATTGTCATTAGCTTGGGACAAAGGTCTTGGGACTTTTCAGTAAAATCCCCAACACTGGATTTTACTGAAGAGGATTTGGTACTAGATTTCTTGTATGCCTGGATTTATTATAATTTAGATATTTTTCTGGCTTAGACATTAATCCTTTGAGATATCCATATATTTGTAATATTATAAAAGTGAATTCCATTGATGAGGATAAGTAAGCAGTAAAATTAATATCATTATATTTAATTAGATGGACAATTAATTCATTTGTCTTTAAAACTAAATAGATAGCAAAGTAACCAAAGGTAATCAGTCAGGTTTTCTACTGTCAGTGATTCTGAAATAGGAAGAAAACTGATGTTCTTCCTTGTAGTAACACTACAGAAAGAGTTTAATCCTTCCTTTTAAAAATCTTGGCTGGAGTATTCTATTAACATTACTGCCTAACCAATTTTAGAAAAATGTTTGTCTAGATCTATTGTGGATTGCTATACTGTGTGTCTTACTGAATATTTTGTTCCAAGTGTGCTCTGAAGAAGAACTTAGCCATTCTTCACTGTGGTGTTTTTCTCAAATCATATTTATTCTGCTCCCAAGGAAGTATCCCCTTCATTAAGTGATGCACATGCATTAGATCGTTTAGCTTCCTGAGCAGTAATTCAGGAGGCAGAGCATGCTAGATTCTCCTGGATGAGTGTGTACAGAAACATGTGATGGGAACTCTTGGACCATAGTACACTGCACAAGTATTCTGAGTGAGATATCAGCTCATTTCAACTGCAGTTATGTTGCTGTAGTACATACACAGCACAGGTGACTGTAACATATATCCAGGAAGGCAAAACTCAGTTCCTAAAGGCACCTTTTTTACTGCAGCTCTCTTGCTTTGAAAGAAGCACTTGTAGGATACTGTGTGAAAGTATTGCAAGGATCACATTCAATCAGGAACTTTACTTCTATATGGACCTGGCCTGAACTCTAGAGCTGGAGGCTTGGATGAGAGAATCCCTTATTCATGAGAACTAATCAGTGTCTCCCTCTCATGTGTTGGAAGAGAGAAAATTTACATTTGTAACATAAAATGCTACCTGTCTAGAAACTCACAGAAAGAAAACTCAACTGCCATTCACTAGGGATTAGCTCTGCAGTAGCATTTATGTGCACACATTTCCACCATGGAAAGTAAAATAAATTACCTGAATTAATTTCAATGACTTTATCACACACATGTGGAGAATTTCATGGCATTTAAACAATTACACATGGGCTATGAAGAGGGACATGGATCTGAAATGAGATTCAGTCCTCAGGGAGTAGCCCAGGTTTTTATCAGAAGAGTCTCTATACTGAGCATGAAGAGAAGTATTCAGCCTCCTTGAATCTTTTAAAGTGCCATTTAATTTAAGAAATAGGCCCAAAATTATGGATTATAGATTTTTTTCATGTAAGGCCTACTGTAAATTGAGCATTAGCAGATCAAGTGGCCGTTTTTTTGATTACTGCCTTTTATTACAGACTTTTGCTACTCTCATTTAAATGACTTGAGAAATAACTCTGGAAACGATGAATCACACTTTTTGACTTTTAAAGCTAAAATAGGACATTTCTTTTTTTCTGACATGGATATTAATAGAGTATGAGTCCCAGAGTCAACTTGAAGGGGTTTGGGATCCTTCCTCTTCTGAAAGTCAAGTCAAAAAGGGTACAAATGGTGTACTGTATTTTGAAGTAGAAAAAGTTGGGAAGAGGAGTTACTTCAAAGGAAATGGCTATGATGATGAACTCATGCCTTCTTGTACATCAATGTATTATACATTGTGTTTCTCAGTACTTGGAGGAAAGAAACAGGTGCAGCCCACAGTGAGATCCATGGCCTCACCCACTGCACACATCAGAAGTGTTACATGTCTTTAGGTGCTTCTCAGCCATTTGGTGTTCCTCAATTGAGAATTCTTTGTTTAGCTCTGTACCCCAT
>NW_022196901.1:3133421-3142913 GCF_008632895.1 Mastomys coucha
GGGAATGGAGAAATTTACATGTAAATAAAGAAAATATCATAAAAAAAGAGAAAGAAAATAAAAAAAAAAGAAGTGTTACATGTGTGATCAACTTCTTTTATTGTTTTCTGCTAATGATTATCGTATATCTCCAAGATGCTCTGTGTCTAATTGTTAAAACAAGTCAAAATGAGACCTGAGTTGCAGAACAGAGATTTTAGTTTCAAGTAGAGAGATTTGGAATATCAGAAGTAAAGATGAAGTAACTACATTATACAGAGACCTGGCAGGTGAGAGACTCTCGGGGCTCAAAAGGAGGGACCTTTGATGAAATGCCCAACAGTAGGGAAAGAGAACTTGTAGAGTCCACCTCCAGTAGAAAGACAGGGCATCAAGTGGAAGGATGAGGTTGCCATTCCATAGTCAAAAACTTTAACCCAGAATCGATCCTGTCTAAAAGAACTGCATGGACGAAAATGGAAAGAGACTGTGGGAAAGCTAGTCCAGTGACTGGCCCAAATTGGGATCCATCTCAAGGGGAGGCTCCAAGGACTGACATTATTACTGATGCCATGGTCTGCTTACAGACAGGAGCCTAGCATGGCTGACCTCCAAGAGGCCTCAGATCTAGTGAGTTTCACTTGTATACTTACAGTTTACTTTCTTGGGAAAACCTTTTTAAAAAAAAATTTTGGGAGCAACTGAATATTTATCACGTAGATACTGTGACATAACTCTTATGTTTGTAAGACATGAATTCTGAGCAGACTGTAGGCACTGAATTTTCAAAACCTACTTTTAATAAGGGTTCTTATATGCTTCAACCTCCCTCCTAGACCCACCAGAGATAGTAGAAAGGGAAAGTTAATAGAGCAAAGGAGGATGTGAACCTGTTTAGAAATAGTTCTTTGGAGCAAATCTAATTTGTGTTGTCAGGATATCAGCAGTTCAGTTCTGATGAATCAGTGGCAGCAAATCAGCAATGGCAGGTTGATCCAGAGGAGACTGCAAGGCTCTGCCAATTAGCTCAAGTCCAAGGAAGTAGCAAGAAGCCACTGGAACACCAACAGAAGTTCTTTAGTGGCATTTCTCTCTATGAATCATGACAAATGAAGACCAGCAAAGAGTGGCAAGGCAAACCAATACCACACAGCATAGTCCACTTTCTGTTGTTATGTTTATGTCCTTTCTAAACATCATGTCTTGTCTCAAGCTTATGCTCTAGCAAAACATCACATGCCCTTTTCCCAAGCAGCTTCCAGAAAAGCCACCTCCCACATATCTGATTCAGCAAAAACATCCTCTCCGAAGACAGTTTCATGAAAAACACCATAAGACACAACTGAGTCTTCAAAGAAACCAGAAATTTTCACTTCAGAAGACCATGGGCACAAATGCAAAACCAGACTCACACATTTTCTATAACTAAATGAAAATGTATCTTCATGACCTCAGGATAGGAAAAGAAAAATCATGCAGGACATGAAAATCATCCAGCAATAGATATATAAATTTAATTATTGGATTTAGGCAAAACTTAAAATTTCTATTCATCAAGTCTCCCTTAAAATGAATAAATAAGCCACAAGTAGGTAATAAAAAAATTATAGCCAGGCGGTGGTGGCGCAAGCCTATAATCCTAGCACTTGGGAGACAGAGGCAGGTGGATTTCTGAGTTCGAGGCCAGCCTGGTCTACAGAGTGAGTTCCAGGGCAGCCAGGGCAACACAGAGAAACTCTGTCTCAGAAAAACAAACAAACAAAAATTAAATAACATCTAAAATAGATTTTATGCCAAATATATAAAATATCACTATCTATAAATTATGAAATGGCAACACATCTGGAATATATGCAAAACCCAGGGTGTGGTACCATACACCTATAATTAAAGCACTCAAGAGGCTGAGGCAGGAGGATTGTGAATCTGAGGCAGTCTGGGCTTAATAGCCCTTCTCAAGAAATTAAGAGAAAAATGTACATGTTTACATTTATAAAAATTATATGTGAATGAACAGTAAGCACTGTCAAAAAGTTTCACATATCATTAGTTGTAAGGCTGCACAAACAAAAGCAATGAGAAGCCACCAAATGTCAACTGGGATGACTGAGGTCAAAAGACTGAAAACAACCATTGTTGGTGAGAATGTGAATTGACTGGAACTCTCATACACTGTTGATCTCCTTGGTGTAAGAGGATACAAAGAATCCTTTGGAGGACTGTTTGCCAGCTTCTTACAAAATTAAATATACAACCCAGAAATCCTTCTAGCAGGTACTTACTGTGACTTGTATAGAAATAGTCACTATTATTGCAATAACTAAAACAGAAGTAACCCAAAAGAATGATGCTGGAGTTGGTAAATGTTACCTAATGTTACCAATGTTACCTAAATTAAAAATGACTGGGAAACGGAATGACATGTCTGGAAATTTATAGCACTTGAAGTCACAGACATTATATGCAAATGAATAAATACCATGAGGTCATTCCTATGAAACTAAACTATAGGCAAATATGGTGGAAGTTTCATAGTGGCTGGTAGGAGGGTGAAGTAAGTGGAATTAACAGTTCATTGTTTTTCTGTATACCTATATGAATAGTGACTACACATTGTATAGTTTTCTATGGATATCAATTATGAAATAGTATATAATTTCTGAAGAGTATCAAGCTAAATATTTTACATTTGTACATTTTGTTTATGTGTATATATATGTATATATACATAAATATATAAACTATATATACATATATAAATATATACATATATAGTGTATATAAATCCATTTATATAAAAACTGAATATATATCTATTATATATACACATATATGTCCATATACTTATATACACATATAAAACTGTATATGTATATTCAGCAGAAACAAACAGGTCAAATCATGTCAAAGAAAATCACAGAATAGACAGAAAAAATTTTGATGCTCAGATACAGAAAGAACACAAAAATAATCATTTGCTCCACTGTCAGAAAAATGGAATAGCTTTTTCTAGTAAACCCTTTTAGTCCTTAACTATGTCACACAACCTGATCATAGCCATCTCAAACTGCCACTAATCCCCGGTGCATCCTAATCGCTAGTGTAGCTGATTTCTTGTATCTAAATAGAATAACGTTGCTGTTCTGTGTTGTAAATAAAACAAACTTTGCAGTAAGTGAACACTTTATCTGTCTTAGATTTTCATCACAAAGTAATTCCTTACAATACAACCCTACCAAGCTTTTATTACTTGGCAGTTTATTTTGCCAAATATGTGGCAAGAATATATGTGAGGAAGGTTAGGAGGCAGGGGGTGTAGGGTGGACTTCAGTAGGTTGGATGAGGGGTATTGGAATAGATGCATAAAGTAAAGTTTTATAGAAGCAAGGACTCTATTTACTGCAACACAATTCTCCCAGCCTGTATATTTTCTATAATAGGTTGATAAATAATAGTGTATCTTCTCATAACTCTAGAACTTTATTTCCCTGCTGTAATTGGAACAGCTATATGTTGGCTGCTTTCAAACTGTATGCATCTCAAGTCACTAGCCTGTTTAAGGACATAGGATTATTCAAATAATTTTTGTCACTGCTGTGCCTTACTGCAATTATGCCAAGTGATGAAGTGAGGAGTGGCATCTAAGGAGGTACCAGGCAAGATTTTATATTACTATCACCAGTTCAACCCTGAGCCTAATAGACATGCTGTCTCTTCTAGGCTAGCTGAAAACCCCCAGATATATAATCTGTGCTGGTGTATTCATTTTCATCAGATCACCTTGGAATAAAGTTTTATATAGCAGCCAGCAATTTTTAAAAATTCTTTTCAGAAGTTGGAAAAAAGCACAGGATGTTCTCAGGGCCTTGCTGGGCTGTGCACGACTGCTCTGTCTTTGCAGCTCTCTCTTATGCATTCTGGAGCTGCACTCATTCAGAGCGTTCTGCTCTAGAAACAGCACTCCAGAAAGCACAACATGTGCGTGTGTCTTTCACTTTAAATAAAATGATGCTAATTACCTCCCCAAACACAGGTGTTTGCCCTGCTTAGAGTGTATGAGAGTCAGTCAGTGTAGGGGCTTAAGATGTTGAGATTAAAAGGCTTCCTCTATAATTCATCAGTAACACCTGAAATAAAGAGTATAAACATTGCCACAAATAGATATTTTGTTTCCATATAAAAGTTAGATATGTCTACTATGAAGGAGTGATTTGAAAATTATAAATCTAAAGATATTTCCCACTCCTGAAAATTTGAAAAGAGGAAAAAAAACTTTCAAATACAAAGTGACTACAGTATTGATAACCAAAGGAATGAGCAGTATATCATGTGAGTGTACACATGTGGTGTGTGTGTGTGTGTGTGTGTGTGTGTGTGTGTGTGTGTGTGTACATGCACGAGTACCTCCTGGGCAAAATCAATTAAAACAAATAAACAAATAAACAAAACTGGCCATGATTTAGAGAAGGTGCAAGGCAGACTGTCTTAGTTAAGTTTCTGTTGGTGTTCTTGTTCATGTACAGGAACAACTTTGGAAGGGAAGGGTTTATTTCATCTTTCCTTTGTAGGTAGCCATCAGTCGGTGAAGGAAGTTAAAGCTGGAACTAGTGGTGGGGACTGAAGCAGAGGTCACGGAAGAATGAGTGCTGCTTACTGGCTTGCTCCTTGTGGCTTGATCACCCTGTTAGACAATGTAGGACCATCTGCAGTAGTGCCAGCCTGCCTGGTGAGGCTGGGTCCTCCCACATCAATCATTAATCAAGAAAATGCTCTACAGACTTGATTATAGGCAATCTAATGGAAATATATACTCTACTGAAGTTCTTCCTACCTGATAACGCTAGCTTGTGTCTAGTTAACAACAATTAACAAAATTAGTACATAGGGCAGGGGTAGGGGTGTACATGGTAGAGGTTGGAGGAAGGAAAGGGAAGGGCGAAGTAATGTAATTGTATTTTAATCACAAATAAATAACCCCAAACTAACCTTCTCTGGCTGCCAATGAAACTTGGAAATTCTACCAATAAAGTGACACAGGGGATAACCCGAGTTATCTTTCAGGTTGCCAAAGGATAAACAGCCTCCAAGCTGTCGCAATAATTCCTGCTCCTCTCCTCTCCCCTCTCATCCTGCTTCTCATTCTTTCTTGATCCTTCCAGGCAGGAAAGAAGGAGACTGAGATGTATTGACCAGCATGCACCAGATTTCACGCCAGGCTCTTTAGGGTTTATAATCTCATTTAATTTGTGCCATAGCCCCATGAGGTTAGTACATTTCTGGAGGTTATCTGCTTTGCCTAAGGCCCCTCAGTCAGCATGCAGCTCCCACTGTGGGACTTCCTGCTGTAGCAAGACATAATACTGCCTCCAAAGGAGGGGTCAGCAAGCTGTGAGGCTTTGGGGGACTACAAGTGTTCTCTTTCCTAAGATAGGCATAGCTTTTATAGCCATCCTAACTCATTTAATGTCCTCGAATTAGGAAATTCATGTTGTTTCCATGTTACAATCACCCAAACTGATTTTTTCCCTATTATTCCTGTAGGTTATTCTTCTATACTTTTGATTTTAAAGAATTTGTTTCTTCCCTTTAATAAATCCCAGCAACAGGTTACAGTTTATTGCTTTATTTCTTCCTGTAATTGTTTTCAGCTGTTAGAATTATCAAATTACTTTTGGAATGTGTTGTTCCTTTCTTCTTCTTTTTTTCCTGCATTTGCAAAATGAAAAAAGTACGTGGTCTGTCTGCTTTTTTTTATTGAAACTGATGTACCTTTAGCAACTCTGTGTTTTGTATTTCACCCAGGCTTTAAGAATTAAGTTTGGCTATGTTAGAAGACAGTCATTCTTTTTTCCTTGACACATAGGGAAAAGGCACTTTTAAATAATATATTTTTCAGGAGTTGTTTGCCTGTGGTCATTCTACCAAATGGAAATTTTTGAGTTGTTTTTCTTACTCAGCTAACCAATAAATATTAATTTATGGTCTATTATATTTCCAATGTGTTATCTTCAGAAATTTTAGATGTTAAAAAAAAATAAGAAATAAAAATGTGGGGGCTGGAGAGGTGGCTCAGCAGTTGAGAGCACTAAATTCTGTTCCCAGTACTAACAAGGGCAACTTTGACAGTTCCTAACTTCAAGTTCTGGGGAACCTGACACCTACCTGCCTTTGTGCTCTTTGGACACCAGGAGGGCAAGTGGTGCACAAACACTCATGAAGGCAAAATGCTCATACAATTAAGATTAAAATTAAAATGTTTAAAGCTTACATTGCAATGTCACTGTGGAAAGAAGTGTAGCATATGGAGAATCCAGGCTGCAGATGCCTAATTAAACATTAGGAGCTCAACAACTGAAAGCTTAGTAGGAACTATAAATGTAAGAAAAGGGCTCAGTGGAATTGTGGACTTGCTTGCAAAACTGACAGAACAGAAAAGACAAATAAGGATATTTTTTGGGAAATTAATATTTAGAAAAGTAAATATTGAATTTTCTGTGTGGATATGATCATAGTAAGGAACTTGTACCTACCCAAGATAAAATGACACGTAAAATGAAGGATATGAGAACTTAGGCATGACAGCTAAAGAGCAAAACTAACTATGCTGAAGGCAATTTTAAAGAGTTTACATATGAAAGTGTTAGCCGGTAATAGTTCATCTGCTCTGGAAAATGAAAAAAAAAAGTCTGTGAGGAATATGTAACATGAAAATATAAGACAACTGGAGCAGAAAAGAGGCATGGCCACCCTGGAGATAAATGGATTTAAAAACTATTTGGGAGGCAGGATTTAGAATAGGGATATGATAGTTGAAATGGGTAAGATAAGGTAAATTCTTCAAAAAAGGCATTAAAGAAAAAAGGCTTGAGACTTTCTTAGAGTTTAGAGTATGGCTATATGCCTATGTATGTAGCAACCTGGAAAAGAAATAATTGGTTGACAGAAAAGACAAAAAGACTGATTAGTGGGCACATGTCAGAGTTGAAGCAGAGAGTAGTATCAACCGTTTGTAGTAACAAAGACACAGGGTTACCTCAAAGAATACCCCACAGTCCTAACAATAGTGGAATGGGTTTAGAAAGAATGATGAGGCCCTGAATTAAGTGCCAAAACATGCCAAAGGAGCAGAAACTTACATGAGGGAGGAGCTCCTCGCAGGAAGCTGTATAAATGTGGTAGAATAAATCTGAACACTGGTCAAGACCATATATTTAGGCGGAACAGATCACTTGTAACCTTCAAAAATAATTTATATAGAGTAATATGCACTGTGGTAGATGGTAAGTGAGATTCTAAGGAATTGGAGATGCAAAAAATGTAGCTCAAATATTTGAATAATTTGGTATTCAGACCAGAGAATTTGTTAGTAAGTACAACAGATGAGCCAGAATAAAATAGTGAGGTTACAGTCAGCCTCTGAAATGGGGCCACTAGTCTTTGTCTCTTGCATTTATGACCCCCAATACATAATTTTACTTCACATACAATAACGTTGACTTTTTAAAAATAAAACATTGTATCAAAAAATTAATGGCATGACTTGTGAAACTAGACCTTAAGAAGATTGTGGCTTCTGCACATCTTTTCACAATTTACTCAAGAAGGTCCAATCTTCCAGGTACATGTGTATACTATTGTCTAATTCCTCTGGTGGTTGAATAGGAATGGCCCCATAGGCTCATACATTTGAATGCATAGTCATCAAGGAGTAAAACTTTTGGAAGGATGAGAACAACTAGGAGGTGCTGCCGTGTTGGGAGGAAGTGTGTCACTGGCAGTACTCTTTGAGGTTTCAAAAGCCCATGCCAGGCCCAATGTCTCCCTTCCTGCTTCCTGTAGATCAGATTGCCGAACTTTAGCACCATGTCTGCCTGTATGCCACCACGCTTCCCAGCATGATCCTAGTGAAATAAGCCTCTGAAATTAAGCAGGAAAATTGTCTTAGCCAATGATGTCTCGTCACAGCAACAAAACAGTGACTAAGGCAGTTCTGCTCCCAATATTCTCCAAGGTTTTACTATTGTTCTTATTCTACTGGAGAGATCAATGACCCCAAAAAGCAATAGGAACTTTATTTACATATAAGACTAGCAGTTGAGTGAATGTATGCATACCTATCTTAAAACACAAACCTATGCCCATTCTAGCACCACATGCGTCTCTCAAGAATGACTACCCATGTTTTATCCCAAAGGCATCATCACCAATTTCTTCCTTCACTTTTTCTTAGCTGCATTATTGAGGGTATTTTTTTTTATTACTTTTTAATTTTTTACGGTCCAGTAGTTACTCACCACTGGATCCACCTTCCCACAGTTCCTCATCCCAGTCCTCCTCCCTCCTATCTCCAAGAGTGTACTGTCTGGTTTTGTGTGTCAACTTGACATAGGCTGCAGTTATCACAGAGAAAGAAGTTTCAGTTGGGGAAGTGCCTACATAAGATCCAGCTGTGGGGCATTTTCTCAATTAGTGATCAAGGGAGTAGGGTCCCTTGTGGGTGGTGCCATCCCTGGGCTGGAAGTCTTGGTTTCTATAAGGAAGCAAGCTGAGTAAGCCAGAGTGAGCAAGCTAGTAAGAAACATCTCTCCATGGCCTCTGCATCAGCTCCTGCTTCCTGACCTGCTTGAATTCAAGTCCTGACTTCCTTTGGTGATCAACAGGAATGTGGAAAGTGTAAGCTGAATAAACCCTTTCCTCCCCAACTTGCTTCTTGGTCATGATTATGTGCAGGAATAGAAACCCTGACTAAGACAAGGAGGATGTCCCCACTCCTGACACTTTTCCAAGCCTCTCCACTCCCTGGGGACTCAAGTCTTTTGAAGGTTAAGTACATCTTCTCCCATTGAGCCCAGACCAGGCAGTCCTCTGCTGTATATGTGTCAGGGGCCTCAGACAAGCTAGTGTACACTGCCTGGTTGGTGGCTCAATGTCGAAGAGATCTCAGGGTTCTTGTTTAGTTGAGACTGCTGATCTTCCTATAGGGTTACCCTCTTCCTCAGCTTCTTCCAGACTTTCCCTAATTCAACTACAGGGATCCCCAACTTCAGTCCATTGGTTGGCTATAAGTATCTGCATCTGTCTCAAGCAGCTGCCTGTCCAGCTTCTTGGAGTACAGCCATGCTAGGCTCCTGTTTGTAAGCAGACCATAGAATTAGTAATAGTGTCAGGCCTTGGAGCCTTCCCTTCGAATGGATCCCCAAATGGTCCAGTCACTGGACCTCCTTTCCCTCAGTATCTTCTCCATTTTTGTCCCTGCAGTTCTTTTAGACAGGAACAATTCTGGGTGAGTGTTGTACCAAAGGCAGGGGCCTGCTGCTGAGGCTGATGGCTCTCTCTCTCTCTGGTGCTGACCTGTGGCTGCACGACACGTTAGTTAAAAAGGAGGCAATGTATAAATGAGATATTTTATTGTAGGAAGGAGAAAATAGGCCGGTCAAGTAGAGAGAAGGAAAAAAGAGAAAGAGGAAGGAGAAAGAGAGAGAGAGAGAGAGAGAGAGAGAGAGAGAGAGAGAG